>NC_092634.1:42612308-42897308 GCF_039555335.1 Amphiura filiformis
AATTTAAAGTTTGCACTTTTAAAATTTCCCAGTTTGTGGATGAAGTGTAAATTAACTCTTTTGGTTGTTTTTTGTTTAGTTTGCAATAAATTTCAAACTTAAAATTGGCTAATTATTTTAAAGCGAATCTTGTCCTGTCTTAGGGTGAAATTTTGACATAAAAAATTTCAATTTGTGTAAAATCAACCCTTTTGGATACTGAGGCCTGTTTACACACCTACCTGCAATTGTGTCATCATAATCCCGTTAAGCTCAATATGTGCGTTCAATGTGTGCATTTTCATCTATATTTGATTTAAATTAAAAAGCCAATCAGAGATATTATGTACAAATTAATTTGCCTGATTGCTCCACCAAATCAAAAAGTTTTACAGAAAATGTTTAAATATCGGGTAATATATAAAGGATATAAAATGGTTTGAATAAACATTCTAACATAAGACCTAAAAATATTTCATTTCATTTCATTTTATTTAGCACTCAATATACATCAAAAATTGCAAACAAAAAGAAAATACAATAGATTGCACATTATGGATAAAATACTTTAAAATCTACTGTACATGTATGTAATTCAGGGTACCAGAATAAACTATTGCACAAGGTGACAATGGAATAAATACCAATGAGTACCAAGGATAGCTCAAAAAGCCTTCCGAAGAAAGCTTAATTCCATTGGGGTCCTTGTTTGATTAGCGTAACATAAACAAAACATTAGGGTAGGTAGATCAGGATTAAATTTTTTTTTACTTTTTAAGCTGTAAATTTCGTTTGAATTTGGAACTTAATTAATTAATTTTTTAAATTTTTTTTGTCAAAAAAAAAAGTCAGCGTCGGGCCTATATTTCGGGTAGGTCAGGTTACGCCAATCAAACAATTTTTTTAGGCCTAATGTTTTATAAGTGTTGCTAAAATATGTTCCAAAAATGTTTGCACAAATATTTTACAATAGCATGTTGACAACATGCTGTAGTGGTTTTTTTTTTCATATAGAATGTTTTAAAAACGTTTTTATGTCCTTAATATAACCTGACATTCAAATGTTACTAAAACGTTTTTAACCAATATCAAAACATATTTATCATAAGACTGCCAAATTTTGCATGAATGGTGATACAATCTGTTCTAATCAGACCAAAGAAAGCAATTTTAAAAATCGAGTTAGGACTATTACCCAGCAAACACAAAATATTTTACTAAATTTTGGGTTACATTGTTCTGTGGAAGATTCTGCAATAATGAGTCAAAAGATAATGAAACACACTTAGGGTCTTTTTATCTTTTCAGTTTTGGTTTCTGTTTTCGTTTTCGGTTTCAGATCTCATCGTTATTTTGAAGTGTTAGCACGGTACATGTGAACAATCCTTTTATTCTAGTCTTTTGTTGCTCACTTGAAAGTTGAACTAAGTGAATTTTTGTTTTCGGTTTGGTGAGTTATGTTCATTTCTGACATGAAAATTTGAGATGAGAGGGTTGGCACTAATCTACATAAAAGAAGTGTCTAAATGTTACGGTCTTAAATTCGCGATAAGTTATACTGGCTTCAATTGCCTTGCGTTTGGTGACTCGCATGCTCCTTTGCATTTTCGTTTCTGAACAACTGTCCAACAGAAACTGAAAAGATAAAAAGAGTTAAAACAGTTATAAAAAAAGTTATAAAAAAGTTAGTGTGAAATGGTTGTACAAATTCTGTACACACTTTTAGTGCTAGATTCACTGATTAAAACAAAATAAGAGTGTTCAGTATTTCAGTGTGTAAATTATTGTTTTTTTTTTTTTTCAAAACATGGCAAAGAGTTTTGATTTATTTATCTGTGTTCAGATCATCATTTTGTTAATTTATAGAAATACTGTACTGTATTGAAGACAATATGTCTCAAGACTTAATATTGAAGACAATGTCTTTAAAACTTAATAATTCTTATGCATATTTCCTGCAGTAATAAATCTCAGTCAATACTTCCATATTTCAATCATGCAAGAATTATTTCATAAAGAATTGGTAAAATGTTTCTGTTCTTGTATACAATAGTGTTTTTGATTTTAAGTTTTGTGTTTTCTTTTGTTACAGGAATGAAAATAGAAATACCATTTTAGTCCTTGAATGAATTTATGACTTGTCTATTGTTTTCTTACTTTTTGTGGTTTTGTGTTTATACATGAAATAAATGAAGGGATATTTTGTGGGATAGGCTTTTACGACTGGTATTCATAACAATTAGTGTTTTTTTAGCGGGTTTGCCGTCGGACAAGTTTAGAACTGTCAAGCTTTCGTCAGGAGTAGCTCTTACTTCTTTAGGACAAAGTACCTAAGAATGAGACATATATGCCATCCCTTGCCTACTGATTGCTCTGAAAAGAGCCGTTCACTGAAGACTGCCCCTTGTCAACAGAGAACAAGGCGAATACGGATTCGGCTGTATGCCGAACTTATAACAATGTGTTCACAAGGATACGATCTGGTCTATAGAAACCTGCATGAAATGCCAGTGCATCAGATGGGGGTATATTACCCTTTTTCCACACCACTATAATATCCCTTCAAATTTATCAGATAGGCGAGGTCTGCTTGTTTTCTGTAGACAAACGGTAGTCTTCAGTGAACGGCTCTTTTCAGAGCCACCAAACATTTAAAATTAGCAGACAGGCGAGGTTTGCTTGTTTTCTGTAGACAATGGGCAGTCTTCAGTGAACGGCTCTTTTCAGAGCCTTCAAACCTTTAAAATTAGCATATAGGCGAGATCTGCTTGTTCTCTGTTGACAAGGGGCAGTCTTCAGTGAACGGCTCTTTTCAGAGCCATCAGTAGGCAAGGGATGGCCTTATATGTCTCCGATCTTAGGTACTTTGTCCTAAAGAAGTAAGAGCTACTCCTTACATAATAACCCAGTTATTGTCACGCAACTGTCACATTTGTTAAATATAATGAATATTTAATTCCGATGTTTTTTCAAACTCAATCAAATGTAACAGTTTTTTGAACCAATTATAAGTCCTTCAAAAATGCTACGTTTTGATGAAAACGAAATGGAAATTTAACTTCTCGTTACCAAATTATTATGCAAATTATCAGTTGATAAAAACCAACACTTTTCTGTCAATAACTCAGAACCAATATTAGTGACATTACACTCATTTCAGTTGATTGTGTTACAAAATTTCATGCGGGGGGGGGGGGCACTCCCACTTTGGAGGTGACGCATATGTAAGGCTGTTAAGACCCCCCACCTTTTCAGCTTTCCTTTCATCACCCAAAGACCCCATATTTTTATGAACACATGTTCTGTCAATACGATCTATTATTGGGTTATCTTCAGAAGATAACAGGATTCACACGATCTAATATTGGGTTATCTTCAGAAGATAGCAGGATTTACACGATATACTATTGGGTTATCTTCAGAAGATAGCAGGATTTACACGATAAACTATTGGGTTAACTTTAGAAGTACGTATACGATCTAATATTGAGTTATCTTCTGAAGATAGCAAGATTTACACAATCAAATATTGTGTTATCTTCAGAAGATAGCGGCAGAATTAACACGATCTAATATCTTCAGAAGATAGAAGATAGCAGGATTCACACGATCCAATTGCGGTCCAATTGTGGGGTATCTTAGAATATAGCAGGATTCACACGATCTATATCTTCAGAAGATAGCAGGATTCAAGCGATCTAATATTGTATTATTTTTCAGAAGATACCAGGATTAGCACGATCTGATTAGGTTATTTTCAGTAAATAGCAGAATTCACACTTCTTCAGAAGATAACCTATTATTAGCAGTGTTCGGATTTAGTGATATAAATATTAGTAACAGTCCCAGCAGCTATAAGTAGCAGCCTTTGTTTTTATTCTCGCGCTATATGACAATTCTAAGACCAATAATGTTGTTTTACCATTACCAGGTGAAGGTGTACCCCGCGCAGTATGAATCTCTTAATGCTTAATTGAAGGCACCTGTGCACCTTCACTTCATTGGAGACGACGCTGGGGAAAAAACACAGAAAAAGATGTTGCATAAAATGTGTAACACAATCAACAGAAAATGAGTGTAATGTCACTAATATTGGTTCTGAGTTATTGACAGAAAAGTGTTTGTTTTTATCAACTGAAAAATTGCACATAATTTGGTAACGAAAAGTTAAATTTCCATGTTGTTTTCATCAAAACGTAGCATTTTTGAAGGACTAATAATTGGTGTAAAAATTGTCACATTTGATTGAGTATGAAAAAATAGCGGAATTAAATATTTATTATATTTAACAAATGTGACAGTTGCGTGACACTAACGCTGTTAAACACTGAGTATACGCCATGAGCAATTTGAATTTTGATTACTATTGGAGCTTAAAGGATGAAGGTCTGATTAACAACTTCATCCCCAATTTTCCTCCATCAAAATTGAGATTTTGGCACTTTCATGCAAGAAATCATTCCATGCATTTTATTTTATGTTATTTAAAAATTGTTACCCATATAATGTAAAATTGACGATTGGCGTGTGCATTTACAGAACCGGATTAAAATTGATTTGACTTTATGCGGTTTTTTTATTTGCAGATTGTGACCTCGACGTTGTGACATAAAGCTTCACAACGTTTACGCCGAGGTGCAGTTATTTATGGGCAGCCGAATCCGCCAAAAGGGTATCAAATGCTGCAAAAGGTCTCAAATACCGAAAAGGGTCTCAAATGTTGAACGAAAAGGTTTCAAATCTTCACAAAGGTTTCAAATTCTCAAAAAAGTTTAAATTTTGTGACACAGGTTTCAAATGTTCATAAAGGTTTCAAATCCTCATTAATGTTTCAAAACTTTATAAAGGTTTCAAATTATTAAAAAGGTTTCAAATTTCCATAAAGGTTTCAAATCATTAGGAAGATTTCAAATTTTTATTAAGGTTTCAAATTTTCATTAAGGTTTCGAATCCTCATAAGGCTTTAAAATGTTATAAGGTTTGAAATCTTCATTAAGGTGTCAATTCGTCATAAAGCTCTGAAATCTTCACGAAGGTTTCAAATCGTCATAAAGATCTGAAATCTTCACAACGGCTTCAAATTCTCAAAAAGGTTTAAATTTCTTACACAGGTGTCAAATATTCATAAAGGATTCAAATTTTCATAAAGGTTTCAAATCATTAAGAAGGTTTCAAATTTCCATTAAGGTTACAAATATTCATTAAGATTTCGTATCCTCATAAGGGTTTTAAATTTTAATAAAGGTTTGAAATCTTCATAAAGATTTCAATTCGTCATAAAGCTATGAAATCTTCACGAAGGTTTCAAATCGTCATAAAGATCTGAAATCTTCACAAAGGTTTTAAATTCTCAAAAAGGTTTCAATTCTTCGCACAGGTTTCAAATGTTCATAAAGGTTTCAAATTTTCATAAAGGTTTCAAATCATTAAGAAGATTTCAAATTTCCATAAAGGTTTCACATTTTTATTACTTTCAAATTCCTTTGCTTGGTACTCTTCATAAAGGTAAAATCTTCACAAAGGTTTCAAATCGTCATAAAGATCTGAAATCTTCACAAAAGCTTCAAATTCTCAAAAAGATTTCAATTTCTCACAGGTTTCAAATGTTCATAAAGGTTTCAAATTTTCATAAAGGTTTCAAACCTTTATAAAGGTTTCAAATTATTAAAATGGTTTCAAATCATTAGGAAGATTTCAAATTTCCATTAAGGTTTCAAATATTCATTAAGGGGTTCGAATCCTCATAAGGCTTTAAATTTTGAAATTGAGGTTTGAAATCTTCATTAAGGTGTCAATTCGTCATAAAGCTTTGAAATCTTCACAAAGGTTTCAAATTCTCAAAAAGGTTTCAATTCTTCACACAGGTTTCAAATGTTCATAAAGGTTTCAAATTTTCATAAAGGTTTCAAATCATTAAGAAGATTTCAAATTTCCATAAAGGTTTTACATTTTATTAAGGTTTCAAATTCCCTTGCTTGGTACTCTTCATAAAGGTAAAATCTTCCCAAAGGTTTCAAATCTCCAAGGTTTCAAATCTCCATTGAAACCTTTAGGAAGATTTTACCTTTATGAAGATATGTAACTTTTTTAATAATTTGAAACCTTTATAAAGTTTTAAAACATTAATGAGGATTTGAAACCCTTATGAAGATTTAAAACCTGTGTGAGATATTAAAACCTTTTTTTCAGAATTTGAAACCTTTGTGAAGATTTGAGATCTTTATGACGAATTGCCACCTTTGTGGAGATTTCAAACCTTTATGACGAATTGAAACCTTTATGAAGATTTCAAACCTATTTAAAACCCTCATGAGGATTCGAAACCTTAATGAATATTTGCAACCTTTATGGAAATTTGAAACCTTTTTAATAATTTGAAACCTTTATAAAGTTTTGAAACATTATGAGGATTTGAAACCTTTATGAATATTTGAAACCTGTGTGAGAAATTGAAACCTTTTTGAGAATTTGAAACCTTTATGAAGATTTAAAAACTTTTTATTCAACATTTGAGACCTTTTTCAGCATTTGAGACGTTTTTTAGCATTTGATATCATTTTGGCGGATCTGGCCGTCTATAGTTGACCATGCAGCGATCGAAGTACGCTTCATTACGGACATCCAAATTGACTTAAAAATAAGCATTTTCATACGTTCTGAATAATGGCTCATAGCTCTATAAAAATGGCTCCTAGTTACATAATAATAGGACCAGAGACCGCTTTTTCCAAATGTGGATACATGTCATGATATAGGACAGAAAAAAATCGGGTTCTTATTTGTGAGGAATTTGAAACATTGGAAGAGAATAATTATGGGAATCAACAGTTGAAACGAGGAAGTCTAGCAAAACGCAATCAGCCATGAAATTATTTTGACTAAACATGAAAAGGATTTGTTATGGATATCAGCAGCTGTAATAAAAATATGTCGTGAAATGAGTTTTTGTAAATCAATATGGTTTGACGAATTTCAATAATCTCTTTCTTCACTTTTACTGCAACTAATACTATAAGCAAAGTACAATTCGCTCTTTCAAAATCGGCTTTTGATATTTTCAACAATCTGAGTATACTACTCTGCCACTTTCAAACTCGGCACTTTTTCATGTTTTCCACACTTTTGTAATACTTCATAAATTACATTTTCAATTAAAAAAAACCACTTTTTCAACTTTTCAGCACATTTACTATTACATACTACATTCATACATTACAATTGGCTTGTTCAAAATCGACACTTTTTCATGTTTTCAACATTTTTTGTATTGCCACACAAATTACATTCGTAATTTCAAAAACGAATTTTGTCTGATTTTCAACACATTTTACTTTTACATACTATATTCACACATTAGAATTAGCTTTTTCAAAATCGGCACTTTTTCATGTTTTCCACTCTTTTAAACTGCTTCACATATTACATTCGTAATTTCAAAATCGACACTTATTCAGCTTTTCAACACATTTAATGTTATTTTTAATAGATACTACATTCACACATTACATATTTCTGTATGGTTCAAAGCCAATAAGTTGTCCCTTAATGTTCAAAAAACGAATTATATTATGTTTAAAAACCGTCATAGCAATCGCACATACCACAATACTCATATATTTATAGATGGCAATGAACTTATTAAAGTAACTCGTATTTTTGGGTGTTATTCTTGATGAATCTCTGACATGGTATGATCATACCTCTTATGTTACCAATATTGTTTCAAGATATAGTGGAATATTATTTCGTCTAAAGCACATTCTTTCGTGTGATACGTTATTTACCTTGTACAATACATTAGTTCTACCTCATCTACACTACTGTAATATAATTTGGGCAGATCCTAACAATTGTAATTTGAATTCTATCTATGTGAAACAAAAGAGAATTATCAGGTTATGTACCAATTCTAGCTGGCTGGCCCATACATCACCTTTATTTGGACAGTTTATACTTTGAATATTTTTGATATTCATAAACTTATCAAAGCTTTATTTATGTATAATTTCAGTATTAACAACATGCCTTGTAATTTTGCCAATTATTTTGTTAAAAATATGGCCATCCACACTTATTCAACACGTTCATCCAATTTGTTTCGCCCTGCAATATTCAATTATGATTTGGCCAGAAATACCATTAGAAGGCAGGGCCCATTGCTCTGGAATTCTATCCCCGATGATATCAAAATCGCCTTGTCTCCTAATTCAAACGCAGCTATAAAGATTATCTGTTTTCTTTATACTCATAAATTTATTGCTTCATAAATGCCCTGTATCATAACATTCTATTTTGTACTGTATAAAGTTAATGCATTTTTTTTTCAATTGACTTATGTTTATATGCTATTGCCGTTGCCAACGTCATTGTCTGTCTGCACTAGTCCTGTCAGTCTGCCGTTTTTCACCCCGTCCTTGTCTGTTGTCTGTAGGCGTCTTTTGTTTTTGCACCGAGGGCAATCATGTCTTACGAGCTTGCTCTTGTAATTGTCCTACCATCCTTTTCTTGAATATTTTGTTATTGTATATAATATGATGAAATAAACTTGAACTTGAATTAGCTTTGTCAAAATTGATTCGATTTTTATTATCTAAATCAATATATTATTGAAACATAACACTGTGATGTTTTGCAAAAGATCATTCTACAAATCACACTTTGAAAACTTGCTTGATTTATTACTGTTAATGAGTTATGTACGTTTTACACAAGTGTTGTTGTTTCAGCCTTCTTTATAACATAACTCAAGAACCACGGGACCTGTGATATTTGAATTCTTCTACACACTCACCTTGAAATGATCGATACAATTTTTGCCAAAGCTCACTACATTCGCAAGATGGTGTGAACTACTAAATTGCAACAGTTTAAAATAGTTGCTAACCTTAAAACCCGTGATCAATTCACCTATTCTATTCAAGGTTTATTACAACAATGCATATGGCAGCCAAGAGGCTGAATTACATACATGCTACAAAGAAATTGGCAACAACAAAACACTAAATATATCTTACATCAGCATGAAATCCAAAACGAAATCACATACAAACAATATATAACTGCAAACAAGCTAGCAAGAAATTATTGACCTGCTCCTGAAGCATCCTTGTTCCACAGATGAACCATGTATGGGATGGGACTACGCGCGTATCTTTGAGTGCGCACCTTGGGTAAAGACAGGTGGTTAGCGTTTCGCAGGTTCCTACCAGTCTCCTTCCTGTAACCTGGAAGCCAGCTACGGAAGTCAGGATGCTCCAGAAGTTTGTTGGCAAACTTAAGATAGATTTGATCGCGACGTGATCTCATCTCAGTCAATTTGCAACGTTCTAGAGCATCTTGATAAGATGTGTATTTGAAGCCCATCATGATTTTGCATGCCCGTTTTTGGACGCGCTCCAGGGCGTAATGCTGCTGCTCGGTCAAACCTGGATGCCACGCTGGAACAGCGTACTCAACAAGCGGTCTTATAAAGCCTATGTAGATGGTTTTAAGGTCATCCAGATCTAGACCGAACCGCTTCAGCGTGGTGAGCATGAACAAACGCCCTGTAGCTCTTTTGATGACATCTGTAGTGTGCACATCCCATTTAAGATCCTGAGTTATCTTCACACCCAAAATTTTGACACAATCAGTAGATTGCAATTCGACACCAGCAAGTGTCAGTGGTTGATGATCTGATTGAGTATGACAAAAATTAATATCCATGAACATGCATTTTTTGGGATTTAATGTCATCTTATTGATGTTAGCCCATTGATCAAATAGATTCAAATTGTCCTGTATACTAGATCTTTGATTGACAAAGGTGTTCTCAACAATAGTGAGATCATCAACGTATTTGAGCACCAGTTTGTTCTCATCTGTAGTTTGAGCAGCGTCATTAACCTGACAAACAAAAGTGGCAGGGCCTGTAAGTGTGCCCTGGGGTACACCACCTGTAAGATTGAGCCATGCAGAAAGGCAGTCTTGATATCTAACACACTGAGACCTCTCTGAGAGAAAATTACAAATCCTGGGGATTATGCAAGATCTGGCTCCCATTTGAAGTAACTTTGGAATAGCAATGTTGTGATCCACGCGATCAAACGCCTTACTAAAATCTGTTATTGTAACTCTGGACATGCTTTTAGTATTTTCAGCGTGAGACAAAATATTATCTACAAGTCTAACAAGATAATGAGAGGTGGAATATTTCTTTCTGTTTCCAAATTGATTACAATCAATTTGAGGCTCAATGTCCTCCATTAGCCACCCAATAATGTATGATTCCGCCACTTTGGCAAAATGGTCTGTCAAAGAGACAGGACGGAGTTGGTTCCAAACAGGAGGGCTAGACTTTGGGATTGGGACAACAATAGCTTGTTTCCACTGGGGTGGTACAATTCCCTCATTAAAAGATGTGTTCAATATACAACAGAGAGGATCACTGATCTCATAAGCAAACTCGCGAATAATAGTGGCTGAAACTCCATCAGGACCTCGACATTCAAAAGGCTCCTGTTTCTGTACCCTTGAGAAAAGAGCAAGCCAGAAGAAGATTATTAATTACATGGAATGAAATGGATGAACATTCAACAATTACAGATTACAGGCCTTAAAAATGCTTATTTTTGGACAAACTCGTGAATTTTATACAACTTGTGTTCCAATGACACTGATTCTGATAAATGGTACGATAAACAAATGTAATAAATAATGTATATTTCAAAATTGTCTGAATAGGGGATTAACTTTACATAAACTTGTATTCCAATGCTGAAACTAATTGACTCTGTTGAAAAAGATGAAAAGGGTCAATGAGAAGAAGAATATTAATCGCGTGCGAGCCCGGCACGAAAAAGGTCTCTTTACACGGTCATTGCCGCCATTCCAAATTAACTTGAAAAAATAAATGTATTAAGTTTTCCCCCTTAGTATACCAAGTAAACCCTTTGTAAATCCCAGCAGCTGTGAGTAGCAGCCTTTGTTTTATATGACAATTATGAGACCAATAATGTTGTTTTCCATTACCAGGTGTACCCCACGCAGTATGAAACTCTTAATGCTTAATTGAAGGCACCTGTGCATCTCCAGAAAAAGATGTTACATAAGATCTCTAACACAATCAACAGAAATGTGTTCATCTGCTTCACATATTTTGTTTACAATAGAGTGTTTTATTTTAAAATACACGTAGCGGCGATGAGGCAAGAGTCGTCAAATCGATCAAAGAACTGGATTATTCTGCTGAAGAAGGTTGTAGTCAAAACAACTAAAAATTTCAGCTGAGCCACTTTTAAAGTGTTGTGAACAAAAGTTCGAATCTTCATTTATTGTTCAATTGTTCATAATATGTGATGTGATCAAGCAAAATTAGTCGGAACTCGGAAATATTGATTTTGAGATATAGCCAAACAAAAGTAATATTTCCTTTTGTTTCCTCCTGTTTTGGAAACTCTTTAATTGCTCATATCTTTGGAAATGGTTGTTTAATTTCAATGGGGTTTTCTGCAAAATACAGCTTTGTAAATGCTTTTTACTCTCCTACCAAACTGAAAGTTGATATTTTACCTTCGAACTGGTATAAGTAGTTTGTTTGTGAAAAGGTATTCTGTGAGCACCAACGCATAATTCACTCGTCTTCACATATTTTCATGAGAAATCCTTACACATAATTCTATGCTTTGAAGAAAGTAATCCTTAGATATGAATTTCCTGATTGACCGGCCAATTATCAAATCGGGAATATTAAAAAAGGAATCTGACTGTCTATGTATCTTTGAGGTGATCTCAATGTTTATCAACAAAGGCAAGGGACTGGTATATCGATATGTTTGACTAAACCCCGTGCAACCACTACACTGTTCAATAGCCTTATTGTGATGTCGGGAGTTCTAAAAACACAAGCCCTGAACAAAATATGATGCGCGCGCATACTGCCAGGCAGGGGCGTAACAAGAGCATCAGGGGCCCATGGACAAGGAACAGTACGGGCCCTTTTAACCAGGACGGGATTTAGCCTACCTTATGGGCCCTGGGCTAGGCCAAAATTTGGAGGCCCCGCACTCACGTGCCGAGGAAGGCATGTGCACTCAAGTCAGTGGCCAAGTTTTGGTTTAACTTAAAGGGGACTAACATATTTTGTTCAATTCAATTTCAGACTACTTTGGTCCCGGATCAACATAAATTTTGGTATTTGAATGCGCGCGAAGCGCGGAAAATTTTGCAATTTTGCCCTATTTTGACCAAAAACATGATATTATTGGGGTTAAAAGAAAGATGCATAGGGCAATTTTGGGGGACCAAAATTGCCCTGGACCCGGGCCCATCTGGCCCAATGGTATAAAAATCCGGCCCTGCTCTCCATTATCAGCCCTTATTTAATTTTTGCTTTTGTGCTCGGGGCCCCTGAACCCTCGGGGTCCATGGACTTCGTCCACCCTGTCCCACCGTTTGCTACGCGCCTGCTGCCAGGCAAAAAACACTGGAAATTGTGATGATGCGTCCGCATACTGTCAGGCATTGACGTCAGAAGTCAACCTATCTACAGACGAATCCAACGAGCCAAGTCATGGTCAGAATTTGGTCGGCCATTATTGGGTCCCCGCATGCACCCAGGCGCGTAGCAAGCGGGGGGACATGGTGGACGAAGTCTTGCATCTAAGTTTTGCATCTCCCGAGCAGAATCCTCAACATGGGAGGTTCTTTCCTTTTAAAATGTGAACACGAGTGAAAAAGTGAAGTAAAATCAATCAAAAATGTAATTGGGGCTTTAACTGGATTGTCTTTGCTTGAATTAATATACATAAAAAACATTGTAGAGTAAAATGTGAACGCGAGTGAAATAGTGAAGTAAAATCCATCAAAAATGTAATTGGGGATTTAACTGGATTGTCTTTGCTTGAATTTATATATCTAAAAAAACATATCAAAAATAGCCCAATTCCGTGAAAGAAACAACGTACACAGCCATGTTTTAAATTGTGAATACGAGTGAAATAATGAAATGAAATCCATCAAAATATGGGGATTACAAATCTTTCTTTTACCTTAAACACTTTAACCAACAATAGAGGTTATCCACTTCACTTATGTGTGACTTATAACAAAAGGCGCTGGTTCCTGTAGTATTCCTCATTCAAACCAATTCAATGCACGACCTCGGAGTTACCTGCATGACTTTGGTGGGTTATTTTGAAACAGTCATGGTTGCACAACTACTATAAGGTATAGTATACTGCGCCAAGAAAGTATCCTTACTTTTGGAAAAATAATCACAATCTTAAAACTGTTTTTTTAATATATGTACTATCTAATCCTGCACATTATGACACCACATTGAATCCAATGTGACCTCAAGAAGTAAAGTTACAAGCATTTGAATAGACGAAGGACCCGTTTTAAAAGTGACAAACTGGCCTATACAAGGCGCAAAAAGATTTCAACAAGCGAAACAAAGAGACAACACAGTTTCTTCAATGAAGCGTTATTTAAAGCAGTTTTTATTTCAGTTTTTACTTCTCTGTACTTTTCAAAGCTTTCATTTTATTTGTCAGTTCTTTTTTTCAATTTTCTTTTGTTCCTTTTGTTTTAAATTAAAGCCAAACGCATAAATTAGCCATTCACCACTCTCAAACCAGATGTCTAGTCTGTCGAGTTTTGAATAGGCCAGTTTGTCACTTTCAAAACTGGACCTTCGTCTAATCAAATGCTTGTAACTTTACTTCTTGAAGTCACATTGGATTCAATTTGGTGTCATAATATGCAGGATTAGACAGTGCATCTATTAAAGAAACAAATTTACCCCAATATTGTTGAGTTCGGAAATTGTGATTATTTTTCCAAGTGTAAGGATACTTTATTGGCGCAGTATATAGTTGTTGATAGGATATGCAGCTTATAGAACACGGATAACCTCTATTGTTAGATTTTAACTCTTTTCTGAGCAAGGTGCATTTTGGCCACCCAAGTTTTTCATATTCGTTGAGATTAGATTATGATATTTATCATATTAAAACTGATTCGAGACCTTAATCACAAAACTTACGCGGGATTTTGCTTGCTTCTTAACTAGATCACCCAGTTGCCCTATAGAGGAATCCAAATACACGCATTCCTACACCTGACTAGCAGCCTTTAGTTGGGTCCCCTGACCGCTACAGAGCATCCAAAATGTGTAATGATTCGGCCTTGGCGGAAATTTTAAACTGCATTCCATCACCCGTTTTACACCTTCAGCGAAAACACAGGTAGACAAAAGAAGTTTACAACTCAATACAGTTCCAACAGTTGTGCAAATAAAAGCCGCCTTACACCTAGAGAAGGTCGAGGAGGGTTAATAGAATAATACAATAGAGATAATTCCGCAGGTAATCCCGTAGCATCTATTCATAGATGTACAAATGGATGAACAAAAGGACTATTTATGAATAGATGCGACAGGATCACCTCTATTGTATATTATTATTCTATTAACCCTCCTCGTCTTTGCATCTTTTCTAGGTGTTAGGCGGCTTTTATTTGCACAATCGGGTGCTCAAAACCCCAGGTTGGTGCTAGCGGGAAACCAAGGATGGCCGACCAAATCCTGACCATGACTTGGCTCGTTGGATTCATCTATAGTAGCTCTTGGTCCTGATTCAAAACTGGGCGGTGAAGTATTTTTTTTTCTTACAGGTTCTTTACACAGCCGTGACGTTAGTCACGACTGTGTCTTTTTTCTTACAGGTTCTTTCTTCTTTCTTCTTCTTTCTGCCGACCACTACATTTGCTCTACCTAACTTGGTCACAACCATCATTGACCATGCCTCTGCATGTCATATGAAACTCGTGTGGTCAAAGGTCACGCAGGGGTCATAGGGGTCAAAAACGTAATTTCAACTCAAAATGCTTCTTCTCTCACAGATTACGTAGGACAGTGACACCACTTGCACACATACATGCATTGTTATTATGCAGTGTCTATGGGGTCCTCACAGATTTGGGGTCAAAGGTCATTAAGGGGTCACTTCCGGTATAAAACGAAAATCTTCCAAAATTTTTTATTTGCTAAGAAAAACATAGGACAGTAACGGTATGTTCACACATAGATTGTAGTTACCCTGTGTATATGTGGTATATTTTTTATTTACGGTCAAAGGTCAAGGACTACAACTACTGCACTGGAAATTTTATTTCAGCACAGACAACAGTCTGTGGAGTCAAAAATAAGGGAAAACCAATATTTGATCAATAAATCAATAACTACTTGCCTTGAATTGCTGAATTTTCAATGCAGTAGTTGCAGTCCTTGGCCCTATAATATAGGCTACACATCTTACTTGTCACCAATGCGCTATAATGTTTGAGAAAAATGCAAAAATAGGCAGAAAATTGGCCAGGGGTGTAGTACCCCTTTAAACTTACAAACATATAGTTACATAAGGAATAATTAGCGCCATGTGGCAAGACTGCCAGGCATGTCTTTCTAAGTCGCTTTTAATCAATTAAATATTTCGCAGTATATTTGTTTTGTGCCTATTCATTAAAGTCAAATGATGTTTTTTCCACGAATTTCCATTTTAAAAACCAGGGGAAAGGGAGGGAGTGAAGAAGGGAGGGGTGAAAAGAGGAAGGGAGGAGAGGAGATCGAGAGGGGAGGAAGACAAAAAAAGAAAAGAAAGAGGGGTGGGAGAAGGGGTGAAGGGGAGAGAGGAAGAAGGGGGAGAGAGGGAGTGATAAATTGTAGACCTATACAGAGGAGAGACAGAAAAAGAAAGAAAGAAAGAAATGAATAAAACAATAATTATTATATAAACTAATCATACAACAGCACTAGGTAGCCATTCGATGAAGCTAAAGCCTTTATGAGTTACGTAATTAAAACGTCCAGTCAGATGTATTTTATACCTGCCTCATATAAGTCACCTAAATTCGAAAACTGGACGTTGATTTGTGCTACTCTCTCATGAATATTGATTGGCAACATTTTCCAATATGTCAGCGCTCAAAGCGGACACAATACATGGCGGTGCCCAGCCGATTTGTGCTCCTTCGTCGCTAAACAAACAATCGCATCCTGTCGCACTTCGTGCGCAAAAATGAAAAGAGAGAAAACAATTTTTTCAAAATTTTGTCGATAGAATAACAAAATACAGCTTTAGAATGAACAGTTATCATGGTTAATTGACATAATTCAATTACAGTTGTTGTACTTTCTGTGCGTAGAGATTCAACTCATCCGCACAGACTTTTAATTCGGCATAATTTGGCCGCTTAAGTATTGTTGCATGCTACCGGAATAAATTTGCGGTTACGTCAAGTGACGAGCGTAGGGAATCTTGTCAGGTAAGTTTTTTTTTTTTTTTTTTTGCTTTACATAATGCAATTTTATTGTCAGATGTCTCAAATCAGCCCCGGAAATCAGCTTGGCAGAAAAATCTAGATTTCTACAGAAGAACTTGTAACCAAAGTAACTCTTGAATACTTGTGATATTATACCGAGCTGTTTCGTGTAAGAGTCGTTCCTGTATTGTCATCTTTCACCTATGCAGTACCCAACTCAATGAGTGCTAATGGTAAGCATATATATCTTGTTATATATGTGTTACTTTTTTCTAGGGATGGGGCGCAGGCCGGTATTACACGATATTGAATACACACATTCAAAGTGAGGACGCCTTAACGAAGTGCAGACAAAAGTGGTCCTCTCTACGTTAAGGGGGTGTAAATATACTCGCTTATTGTGCAGGTTTTGGTGTGTCTCAATTTGTATGTGTGTAAATTTCCCCCTCACTAGGTATGTGCTATATCACAGACACCTCCCTTGCTTTGTATGGTGCTCCAAGTGGGAGACGATGAGGATGTGTGTGTGAGGCATGGGTTGTATCTTAGCTTTACTGGTTTTTCTCGTTCTCAAAATGGAAAAGTCAGCGAAATGACCGGTAAACAGCACCATGCATTTACCTGTATTTTATGCAAGATGATATCACTCAGGAATCTCATCTGAGAAAACGTACAGTCATGTAAAATATAGCAGAATATCAGGGCAGGCAATCATTTGAAATGCTGACGAGCCAACTGTACACCGCAGCAACAGGTTCAATCTGGACCAATCAACTTGATCAAAAGTTAGCTGCTTTGTTTTTGGTACGTGTGGTTGTTTGATTTTCTATTTGTTTTGTTTGTATTTTGCTATATTTTGATTTGGTTTATCTTTCGTTAGTTGTTTTTGTTTGTTTGTTGATTAAACTTTAACCAACATTGAAGGTTTACCCAACCTGCTTTGGTTGTTCGAATGGTGGATAAAATGAGTTACCCAACGAATGTTTTACACATTGTTCTAACAGTGAATAGAGGTTGTGCATATGACGTATCATCCTGTAAATATGACGAACTACTCAAATGCATTCAACAAAAGCATGATTGCAATCTACCGCGACATTTCGTCTCACACACATAACTAATGCACTACGATCAAATAGGTTGATGACAACATTTGATTGAATGGACTGTACTGCGCCATGATTACGGTGAAGGACATCGGTTCAAATCCTTTGTTTGGAGCCAATCAATAATTTCATGCACAACCTCTATAATGTATTCGCCAGCGAAGTGTTATGTGTAATCCGATTATCACCATGCCATCTGGATCACGCTTTTTAGTTCTGCACCACGATCGAAATGATCGCAATCCAAAGTCTATGGCATGTACTACCAATTCCAAAAGGTGTGTGATCCAGTTACTAGAAAGTTACGTAACCACTTCGCTGGTGAATTACCCACTGGTGGTAATTCAAAAACTTTCAAAAATGATCATTGGCGCAAATCGCAAATCTTTCAAAATCAGATTTATGCAGATAGCTTTCATCAAAATATCTTCTAATTTCAGATTATGTCAAAAATGAAATTGCCAATATTGATATGCTTCGTCCTGACCATGAATGCTGATGCGATATTAACTGTAAATGATACCAGTCGGATTCCTCTTTATATCGGGGCTTTTCTTGGATCAGATTTAACTATTCAGGCGACTGAAACTTGCGTCAAACACGCAAATGAAATAGAAGGCATATTAGACGGATATGAATTATTTTTACGTTGGACCGACTCACCTAGGGTAAGTACAAAGCAATGAGTGGGGGTAAAATTTCCAAAACGGCGTGCCAAAAGGTACACCCCTCTTGACCTGCCAAAATACGGCCTTCCTTTTGTACATGCCAATTTTTTGGGTTTCCAAACTTTAAACAACGGCGTAGATAATATGATGCGAGCGTAACGAGCGTAGCGAGTAGGAAATATTGCATATTTGATTGTTTTCGTTTTCCTGAGCCTTTGCAAAGCACAATTTTTAAAAGGTGCCTCGTAAATGTGTGTTGCCCCCCCTTGACCTGCCAAAATCCTCGTCATTAAAATCCCTTTTGAATTTTGTTTGAATCCTTGCTAAGGCGATAAAAAAACCATGTTTCACTTGCCCGACCTACCCAGATTTTTCGTTTTAGGAGATTTTTATAATTTTGCTGAAATCATGTTAAGTTGGTAGTTTTGTTTGGCCAAAATATGTTGATTTTGACTGAAAAATATTTCTAATATGTTTGCAAAAGCTGATCAGATTTTGTCAAAATTTTTCAAGCTCTTAGGGTCATTTTAGCTTTCCGGAAAAAAAACCACCGACCGACCATATTTCAAATATCTTTTTTCTTGCATATTAAAAGCACCTTTTAATTCATGTGAAAGCAAATGTAATATCCTTTGAAGTGGATAGTTTGAAAGTTTGAAAATTCATACGACCAATCAAGTTTAAGCATTTCGATGACGTCATACATTTTAAAAATTACTTTCATCAAATTATATGTGTCCAGAACTCCCCAAAAATGAAAATTTCGCCTTTCGGTCATCAAGATAATACATTAGCATTGAAAATTTAACCGACCAATCAAAATTCAGCAATTTGATGACGTCATATGTTTTCATAAATGGCTTCATTGAATTCTGCGGTCACCAAAACCCCTAGTATAACATTCTTTTCATTTTTGTATGACGATTATGTTCCTTTGCTACTTTTGGCACACTTTGAGGTGATTGTGGACCACTGTGCGACTGTGCGAAGTCGCTTAATTAACCAATACTGAAAATTCTGTACGTACGAAATAAACGTTCAGACAACGCAGAAATTAGATAAAATCTGTCCGTTTTACAATACATTAAAGACAGTCAAGGATATTGAACATACGAAGGTAAGTCTAACTACATGATCCACTTTGTCAGAAGCAACAGCGAGGTGTGCACATTCATACGTGCGGTTTATACCCGGGGCACATCAAAAAAATTTGGTGGGTATGTTCCCCCGGAATTTTGAGATAGTGGGTCTTTGTGAGCTAACGGCGTACTGGTAAAAGAGTGTAAAATGGGGTCTTTTGGAGCTGCGAACAAGTAATTTGGGGACTTTTGGAGCTGCGAACAGTGAAAATCAAGGGTCTTTCTTGGCTTTCTGGTTGAAAATCGCCTGAAAAAAAACCCCAGAAATATGAGGAATGAGCAATTTTGGCGTTGTTTAGAGCTGAAATTATATAAATCAAGGGTATTTCGGAGTTCTATTTTGGCAAAACATAGGGGGTATTCGGAGCTGCGAAATCCAAAAAAAAGGGGGGGGGGGTGGTCTTTCCAGATGAGCATACCCGTATGGTCATTTGTGTTAAGTACCCCCCAGGTTTATACGTGCAGACTATCCATTGAAATGCGTGCGAGGTCGGTGTATAAAAAAAGAGGACGTTGATATTGACAGTTTTGAACCGCGTCACGTGGTTCATGCAACACGACGAAAAAGTATAATTTTGCAAACATTATGCATGTAGTGGTCGTTAATCTACTGAAATATGTTTTATTTATCTATTTTTTAAAAACCCTAATATTCAGATATTTGATATTTTGTTTAATTTTTGATATTTAACACTCCTCGAAGTAAACTTTATAAATCTAATGATATGTACTGAAAGTATATGTTGTTGGGAGGAAAGGCCGACCATCAATTGAAAATTCTAACCTTTCGTATTGAAGATATACATCCCCCCCCCCCAAGACCTAAATTTCAAAAAAATCTAAATTATTCCTCGTATTCAGAATACATTTTGATATGTCTGATGTGCTCTAATGTCCCACAATAAATACTGTGAAAACGTTGCTACCCATTCCCTTAAAATAGATTTACTCAACGTTTCAACGATATGTCTCACATTTATTTCCATTTACTTGTCTTGGCATTTGCAGATGATCAAATCACTAGCACTTGACGTATAATATTGATGAAAGTGTCATCCGAGCAAATAATTAAATAATTGAAAGACTTTGATCTCTAGTAAACGTAATAAGGGTTGGATAAGACAAGCGAATACTATCTTATTTGTAACTACTCGGGTCTTGTTAAGATGACAAACATGTAGCTATTCTACTCAATATGACTAACAAATAACTTGCACGGGAACAAATGATATGGCCTATTTAACTAACACGCAAATAACTAACACTAATAAGCATTTTGGGGGCACTGACGAAAAATTTCCCGGTTGCCTTATTTTATCCGGTATTACGGTAGGGATGTTCATAAAATTTTGAAGTTCAATATTTTTAGCTGAAAGCTCTTTCATGTGAAAGAGAATTAAATTACCTAAACAATAAGGGGTCAATCATGTTTCTAGTGCATATACTTTTGAAGTTACAGACAAAAATAGTGTCATCAAATTGCCCAAAATTTTGTGTGTGAAATTGTGACAGCAGGCACATGTACAATGCACACTACTGTATGTGACCCAAGATGACCTCCTATTCTTTACTGTAAGAAAGCTGTTTTGGATGGTCTTGATTTACACACAAATTGCTTTTGAGCTAAATCGAGCGTCGACTTGGTGGAACATGGATTGCACTATGTGATAGTCTATGAATCCAGTATCATGCCAGTACCAACATAAGTCAACATCACTTAGGTTTTGGTTGTCAAAATAAATTTTTAGTGATTTTCTCCATTGAGCCCCACAGTAAAGCCATTTTTGGACCGTACATGCACATTCCACTTCCCTATGGACGAATAGCGCCACCTATAGTGTGTGATGTGAGCTAGCCTAATTCCGGTGAGATATATAATACAGGTGCCGTTATAATTTCACACCACCAAATAGAATTATATGGTTTATAATGGTTGTGCGCTCTTAATTTCAATTCTCAGAAAAACACATGGACAGCTAAATTAAGCATTAAAATGAGCAGTAATTTGCATAATTTTGGCAAAATTTGGATTGGTCATGATTAGTAATGTTAAATACTGCAAGTGTACCTCAGATGGGAGAGCTCGAATAATTTTTAATGATTTTAAGCAGCCCGTTTCTTTACAGAAACACTGGCATGATTTTGCATGTAAATTAGGCGATTCCCGGACATCGTAGACTTCGAGGGCCAGACCCCAATGTTGTACAAAATGGCCCAGATAGAATCACACACTCTTAGAAATTGTTCGTTGGCATTACTCAGTAAGTTGATGTAAGTCGTTGCGTCAACTTTCCGAGTAATGCCAACGCGTACAATTTTGAGTAACGCTGACTCGATATCATTATGTTGGTCGCACTCATTTGCACTTACTTTATTGAGTTGTTACAACTCAGAAAATGAAACTAGCCTAGGTTAGCATAATTTTCTAGAGATGTGCTATAGTATACAAAATTTTGCACTGATTACAAAAATAAATATTTGAATACTGCTAATTGTGCAGAAAATGATCCAAGTACCAAAGTACCAAATTGGAATAACTCAAAACAATAAGTACCAGTAACTTAATATGAACGAGTTACATCAACTTACATGTTGAGTTACAATAACTCAACTAATTGGTTCTTTGAACCTTGTTTATTTTTCTAAGTTCCCTGAACTTGAATTGGCATTACTTAAAAAGTTGACGCAACGACTTACATCAACTTTTAAAGTAATGCCAACAAAGTTGATTAGTTGACGGAACTGTTTGAGCTTTTTCAGCATTTTTTAAGTTCGGATAACTAAAATGAATGTTGTTTTGGCAACTTTTACACTATTTTTAAGTTGTCCAAACTCCTTTTGAATAATTTGCGCCAACAAGGCGAACAAGTCATTTTCTATGAGTGCAGTCGAAAGGTGTAAAAAGAAATAAAATAAAACAACAACAACAGACAATGTATTAACATCTAGAGTGTAGATTGATTGCAGGGAATTAGAATCTTAATCCTAATACTATTACCGATTTGTGCATAACTTGAAATGAGCAATGTACATGTATTTAACTGGATTAAGTTTCAAATAATGTTTCAAGTCTATTAAAAATCTTCAGTTTAAAAAATATGTATGAGATTGTTTGTTTGAAGACCAAGACCTAGAGTACATTTTAAAGAATAATTCTGCCAATTCTCAGGTCTGTAGGGGATGTATTTTTGAAGTCACATTTTTTGAAATCCGAATTTTCATGAAAACTTGAACTGGTAGATATGTTAGAAAACATAATTGTTTCAATTGGAAAACACCGAAACCATCAAATTTTACTTTCAAGATAAGGGACAATACTTTATTTGGTAAAAATATCACTGTTGTATTTACAATGCATATTTTGTCTAGTCATGTCTAATTTAATTTATAAATCGTTGCTTAAAAACAATAGGATAAGAAATTTAATGTATGAATTTCTGTATAAAGTGAAAATAACAACCCGGCGTCTCAAAAATATTGATTCTGAAAAATTCTGTAGTGATATTGTTAACAGTCTTTCAAACACTGATTTTTCAAATAATGATATTGATTCTTGTGTGGAAAGTTATGAAAATGCGCTCCTGCAAAAACCCGTGCTGTCAAACTTTGCACTGAATCTCCGTGGTTCAATGATGATATTCGCGCAGCCAGGAAGAAACGGCGTCAGCTTGAACGAAAGTGGCGCAATAATGGAAAACCAAACTTGAGGTTTACAGGCTGGAATATCAAAATCAACGTGCCCTGGTGAAAAACATGATCCAAAATGCAAAAGTGGAATATTATTCTTCACAAGTTAGTGAAAGTGCGGGTGATCACAAGAAACTGTTTAATGTCATTGACAGACTTCTTCAAAAATCTAAAATAACTGTGCTACCGTCTTCTGATTCTGATGAATCACTTGCAATCAAATTTGCTGATTTTTTCCGTGAAGATAGAAACCATTCGGAAAACTTTCATTATAAAACCTATTTGTGCTACATCAAATCCGTCCTGCTCGTCTGTACCAAAATTGAATTCTTTCGCACCCACTGATAGTGATGAGGTTAGAAAAGTCATCATGAAATCGCCATCGAAATCATGTGAATTAGATCCTCTACCTACATCTCTAATTAAGGACAACATTGATATTTTCGTGCCAAACATTACTGACATTGTCAACAAATCGTTTATTACAGGAATTTTTCCACAAAGTCAAAAAACTGCTTATGTTCGTCCTCTTATTAAAAAACCTACTTTGGATAAAGAAATGTTCAACAACTACAGACCTATATCCAATCTCAAATTTCTTGGAAAGACAATTGAAAGAATTGTTTCTAGCAGAATTTCAAACCATATTAATACATTTTCCCTATCAGATCCTTTACAATCAGCATATAAACACTACCACGGAACAGAAACTGCTCTTCTTCGAGTTAACAATGACATCCTTACATCACTTGACAATGGCCAAATCACAGCTTTGATTCTTCTCGATTTAAGTGCTGCATTTGACACTGTTGACCATAATATTCTTATCTCCCGTCTTCACTATTATCTCTCGGCATTCAAGATCTTGCCCTAGAGTGGTGCAAATCATATCTTACAAATAGGCCGCAATTTGTTCGCATTGGCAATGCTACTTCTCATTCTACCATTCTTGATTACTCTGTGCCTCAAGGCTCTGTACTTGGACCTCAGTGGCTTACCATTTACACCTACCCTGTACGGGACTCTTCGCCATCAATTGAATTATCATGTTTATGCGGACGACACACAACTTTATTTATCATTTGAATCTTCTCAACATAGTGCTAATTCTGCAATTGCTTCTCTTGAAATTTGTATCAGTGAAATCCGTAATTGGATGAAATCAAACTTCTTGAAGTTAAATGATGATAAAACAGAATTTCTTCTGTTTGGATCCCACCAACAGCTCTCTAAAATCAACATTGAAAACGTTTGCATGTTTCCAGATCGAACCGTACGGGTGGGAACATAATGTGAAAGGAGTTTAGATAAATATGACGGAGCAATATCATTAATACATTTATATACAATCAACATAAGTTTAAAAACAATTCTTTGTGCGAAAGGAAGCCAATGCAGTTCCTTAAGGATTGACGTGATATGGCAATATTTTCTGGTAAGAATTCGAGCGGCAGTGTTTTGAATTGTCTGAAGGCGATAGATTTGGTTTGCTGGTAATCCATAAAGAAGTGCATTGTTGTTATCCAAACGAGAAGAGATGAATGGGTGAATAATTTGTTCAGTAGCATCGCGACTTAGGTTTTTGCGGATCCGGCTGATATTACGTAGTTGAAGCGCTGAACAACGAATGACATTAGAGATATGAGGTTGCATGGTCATGAAATGAAAATACCACTGGAAAGATCAAATTCTACACGTCTAAATAAAAAAAGAGAATTGTTGCAATTGCTCACAGCAAACTCAAGTTATACTCATTTGAATACAAGCACCCATTTTTGCAGCTGCACACGGTTTCACTTACCAAGGCACGACATTCACATGCAAATAAAGACTTGAATCGTTATCCCTACAAACTATAGTACCGTCATGGACTTTGTTGAATATTAATTAAAAGCAAAAGTTGTCTTTTCAACAATAAATCCTATTAGCACTTTGCTGATTCGTCGAAATTGAAATGGATGAAAATCAATCAGCCGTGTGCAGCTATAAAAATGGGTGGCTGTATTCAAATGAGTATAACTTGAGTTTGCTGTGAGCAATTGCAACAATTCTTTGTTTTTATTTAGACGTGTAGAATTTGATCTTTCCAGTGGTATTTTTATTTTTAGCAGATCTTTTGCAGATTACGAGTTACAGCCCCTCAAACATGAGAGCACTTCTTTTTGACTCAGCCTGTACGTCATTAGCTGCGTGAAGCTCCCGATAATCATGATCATAATAATCAACGCGCTAAATACACGCATTGTAGGCGCTGGAATGAAATACCAATTTTCTTCGTTTTACCTCATTTGTTTGGCTCGATATTAAAAGGGGAGTTTAGGGGACAATGCGATCTGTAGCTATCAGTGAAAACTAACATTTAAATAGGAATCTATTTTTATGCAAGTCGCACATTATTGCTTTAAAGTCCTCTATCGTCCATCCACATCGTTAAAATATGAATGCTACACTTAAAGGCCATAATATACGATGTCCGTCAAATTTTAATTTTGTTATTCTCTACCCAACATGTTGAAATAATATTAGTAATAACTGTAAGGAATGGGTTCTGCCTATTTTAAGCAGAAATGAGGGATTAAATATCCGAATTATGACATTATGTCAAAATGGCTGTTTATCTGACAAACACAACGAATTTGGCTGATTCCATTTGAGGTTTAAGTTAGTGTATATTTAAACATTACAAATAGCCTAACAAAATCAGGTTTGAAAAAAAAAATCAATTTGTACATTATGACTTTAATGAAATTTAAGTTTGTTGAAAAGCCGAACACCTGTTCAAAGAAGCCAGATAATGTGACCAGTGTTTCTAAATACGAACATGTATTTGTTCAGAATTTATTGAACTGACCAAATTATGCAAGTAATGTGACCTTCGTCCAAATTATTTGATATAATCGACAGCTGATCAGACTTTTGAGCAAAAAGAAATACAATACAAATGACAATGGGACAAAACAAAAGGGCAAGACATATATGGATGGAAATTTCGAATTGAATCACAATACGGGACCTACTATTTTTAGCAATGCTACGTTGCGTGTGATACCATCACACTTCATCAGACAACTGACCCGCTGGACTGGTCATGTGACATCATAGACCCTGGTGACATACAGCTAGGGATCGGCTTGATGGGTCTGTCCCATGCGTGAGATAGGTTGTATCGAAGTCCTCCCCTTTTGAGTGATGGTGATTCTACTCTCTTCCAAATAGCCTCTCCCAAAGAGCCATCAAGCCGATCCCTAGCCGTCTGTTGCATGACCATTCCAGCGGGTCAGATGCCTGATGAAGTGTGATGGTATCACACGCAACGTAGCATTGCTAAAAATAATAAGTCCCGTATTTTGATCCAATTCCAAATCTCATGTTACTATTTTTTCACTGTGACATGGAAAAAAAGTTTAGTCATTTTCAGCATTTATCCGCAAAATAAATGGCGACGTCAGACGAGTACACCGCCTATTGCATTAATTTGTAGATCCCTGTCCTTTAAGTCACTTTCCTCTCTGCCACTGCCCTGTCTTAAATTATACTTTATAGTATTTGGTGTTTTTTCTTCAGGATGTTCCCGGACTTATGCTACAACGTCTGTATGAATTTATTTATAAACCACCGGTTGTTTTGGGAATAATTGGTCCAACGTTTTCAAGTCTCTGTATTGAGATGAACGAAGTAGCCTCGTCTTACGGTTTAAACCAGGTAATGTACATGTATTGTATACCACCTCCATCACCAAAGATCACGAGATGATGTAATTTGATTATAGCCAAAAGCAGCCCCACTCATCCCACAAACCCGCATGATGGCATATCACCATAACAATAGGATCCCAAGTTTCGATATTGGAACTAAAAACGAGACCCGAACACCATAAATGACAGGGAGTACACCGCCAGGAACGTAGCAGGCGGGTGGACAGGGTGGGCGAAGTTCATGGGCCCCGAGGGTTCAGGTGCCCGCGCAAAGGCGAAAATGGTATAAGTGCTGATAAAGGAGATGTTAAGGCCCGCACTGCTCCTTGTCCATGGGCCAGAGGCTCTTGCTACACTCCTGCACACCACCATGGGAAGATAAAGCTACCGTTTTTGTTTGTTAATACCTTGTTTTTATATCGAAGGTAATCTATGCATTAACAACAGTTTTCTAATATAACGCTGACGGGTTGACGCCTAGATAGCTATTAACCTTTTGAAGCTCTGCCAATCTTGATTGGTAGCTACATGAGCTTTCCAAATGCCTGCAGGGCATGGCAGAAATGATCTTCTGTGGGAGACATTTTAAGATATGTTCACGGCAAAGTTAGAGCGCCTTAAGCGAGCGTTTGCAGAGGCCAACTGGAAAATGTGCTACCAAAATGAGCTTCTCCCTGCAATTTTTTTTGCAAAGCGTACGCGATAGTTAAAGCACATAGCACACACTTTGCGGGTAAAACCTTGTTTTGAGATGACTGTGCGATCAGCGAATAAATCTATGCTAGAAAAGTAAAATAAAGTTATTTGACGCGCCGAATTATTGTTTCAAAATATGCCATATGACTTCATTGCAGGTAGTCGGTGCTACTTCACCATCTTTAAAGAACCGAGATAAGTATCCATTAACGGTTCAAAGTAATTATGAAACCTCCATAGTTACACCTGCGAAGGTGGCATTCATAAAGTCTATGGGATGGAAACGAGTCGCTATGGTCAATGAAAGAGTAGACTCCTTCTTACAGGTAAGAAAAACTGAAATAAAGTACAGAACAGCTGAGTATCGACGGATTTCAGTGAGGTGTATGTGTAGGAATCCTGGTACATAGCAATGACGTCAAATGCGGCCAACAAAAATTTGGCACATTTTGGCAACTGTTTTACATATCGTCAGCCTACGCTTATTGCCTAAGTCATTTTTTGCAATTTTGAGAGCAATGAACAAAATGTGGTTCAAGCATGTGAAGCATGCAACAAGTTACGTAATCACCCTAGTTATTTCGGATCATAATTATGTTCCTGTGAAACAATTGGTGAATAAATAAAATTAAATGCATGCTTGAACTATATTTTGTACTTTGTTCTCAAAATTACAAAAAAATGAGTTAGGCAATTAGCGTAGCAGGCTGACGATATATTTACATTAATTTCTAGGACATGTTATACACAGGCTGTATTAAAATGGAGTTTTTGAAAAGCCTACTTCTTCAAAATTCACCAATGGAGCCACTTGAAATGACCAGACTTTATACTTTATATTTAAAGGTCTGGTCATATCGAGTGGGGGGGGGGGTCTTCGAAAAAAAAAATTGATCAGACTTTCGGATGCTGACTTTCTCTATACCTACTTTTTGGTGATTAGTGCCAGCCACAAATTTGCCATAATTGGGCGCTTTTTAAGGGGCACTTTTGACCAAATGCGCCAAAAAAATGGGAATAGACGAAAAACACTAATTTTGATACACTGCGCAAACTACGTGACTGCGTGAACTACGTGACTGTTTTCATGATAATTATGTGACTTGTGACTCGTCTGGAGATATGTTTCATGAATTTATGTGTACTTAACAGCGTGTTTGCCTTGCCAAGAGGGAATACAGGGTGTCCCAGAAACAAAATACCGAGCGAATACAATTGAACGTAAGTCGAGAAACAGACATCAGAATCAAAAAATTTAAAATGTAACGCATAGCCTATTTTATTGTGCATCACATGTGAAAATTTTATTTGATTCGGTTGACTGGGTGCTTAGAAATTAACGATTACATAATGCGCGCATTAATCCAGTTCATTCCAAGTATGATCAACAGTCGTTTTTTTCATACTCGCTCACCGCTTCCTAAAGTTTGTGTATCTCATTAAAGTGAGATCACATTACATATTTTATAATCCGACGGTGTTATGTTATTCATGCTTTCATTGAAGATGAATAACAGTTTGACCGATAAAACTTTGATTTTTGCAATTGGAAGCTTTACAACTGTAATTCTTTAGGTTGTGCAACTATATATGTTGTATTTTAACTTTCCAAAGAACATTTGAGCCAAGAATGACAATGATCAGTGCTTACAGTTTTACGTGTGATCTTTGATACTATGCAACATTAATGTTGAAGTTTTAAAAGATTTAAACTTTGCATTACAATTTTTTGGAAATATTCCTAAAACATTAATTAATGTGTGTGGGATTTTTTTAAAGCCAGCTGGAATTCTTTATGCAATTCTTTATGCACCAGTGATATCAACACTAACGAAAAAAGATATTTACAAGTACCGACCATCATCTTGCATACAAGCTTTCATTTTCAATATCGTGCAGGTTTTCAAATTTGAACAAAACCTAATTAAATGTTTTTCAAGAAATAGAATGTTTAAAAAGAATGAAAAGGATTTCACAGAACAAATTATACAGTCCATTGATAGCTTAATTTAATTTGTGCACAATTGATAGATTTTCATAACTGATCTTTTCAGTCACCGTACTCCCATGATGTAATTCATCTTTAAATGGATCTGGCTTGTGATTGGTCGCCCAGATCGCGTTATGGTTTAAATCCTCCGGGCACCTGCCAGTACCATTAATAACTACAAGGTACACGACTATGCGGCCTTTGCTTAGAGGGAATAGTAGGTGCATGAGCGCGTCTTGTACCATGCTTGTATTTCCAGGCTTTGTGCGTGAGGTTAAATTGGATTGATAAACAAGTATGATTGACAGTGTTTGTGTTAGGGACTTTGCCCGATCAAAGTCCCGTTTAAAATGATTTTTAACTCGGACTTTCGCGATCAATAAACTGGTAGATTCTGAAATCAGAATTGTTCAGTATTGAAGTGCTAATATAATTATGACATTATGATATGTTGCATTCAATAATAATTATAAGCCTACGTATACTTTACTTTTACTGTTACTAATATAATTATATAAACTTTTTCATAACAATTTTATACTAGAAGTAAAAAGATTAAAACTTTCAACCGCACTCACCAGGTTATTTTCCCCAAATATTTCAGAACCAACTGGTTCCTTCCTCAGTGGGTGATGGTGTGTGAGATGCTGCTGAAATCAGTGTTTCTAGTCGATCTTCTACTAGAGTTGCCAGTTGGTTTCACTGATTTCAGCAAGCTGTTGTAAACTGGAGATACTAGTAGTTCGTACCCCTGCGAGGTGTTGATTTTGGGCTGCGGGTCTCTCCTAATGTGGATCGCTTCGCGAATTTTCCTTGTATCGTTCCTGCTGTCCTTTTCCAAAATAGTAACTCCGTCCCAGTCAATATTGTGACCGGACTTGGTATGAGCAGATGCAGGAGAATTGGCACTTGGAGCAACTGATTTATGCTCCTTAAGTCTGAACTTGAGTTTCCTTCCGGTTTCACCAATGTAAACAGAGCTACAATCCGTGCATGGAATGTGGTATATAACTCCTGTTTGATCTTCTTTTTCAGTGCGGTCCTTAGGTGCTACCTTAGGTGCTACCAGATTCTTACGCAGCGTGGTGAGGGGTCTAAAGGTGGCAAAAACCCCATACTGCTGAAGTTTCTCACTGGTACCCTTGACATATGGCAAGTTGATATTAGCTTTGCATTTGGTGTGAGCATTCGGCGCAGAAGAGCAGAGATGTATCGTTCGAGTCCGGACTCGGACTCGAGTCCGGACTCGAGTCCACTTTTTGTTGGACTCGGACTTGGCTCGGACTCGGACACGAAAAGACTCGGCTCGGCTCGGACTCGGACACAAACGGACTCGGACTCGAAGCCGAGTCCGGTCCGAGTCCAGTCCAATTAAATCCATGTGAAATGATAAATCTAAAAATGTCAAAATAGATCTCAAATTTGTTCAAGTTGACTTTACTTATTTGAACATTTTCCAAATTAATTGGGGGCTGTCAAATCTGTGATCTGTCATATATCCTACATATCCAGCAAATTATTTAGATTTATCTGTCACTTAGCAGAATCATAATTATTATTCTTATCATTAATTTAGTAATGAAATAATTGATAATTAATTAAATGCATAATTTGAATATTTGGACTATAACAAATATCTAAGAGTTTTTTCATGGAACTTTCCAATCCATTAAAATTTAAGAGAGAAACATGCACTGGACCCTACATCTCAGCTTCCACTCAGTAAATTGGTAGGTCCATGACAAGGCTACGGTGTCTGTAGTTTGTGTGTGCTCATCTACTACTCACAGCACATTTGTGTGGGACAATTTTGAAAAGATGTTTAGAATTAAAGGTGAATTTCTGTTAGTATGATTATTATTGTGATGATGATGATAAAGATGATGACGATGATGATGCAGAGATACCAACATTAACATCCAGAAAATAGAGAGGATTCAAACAAAAAATAGGGAGACTTTCAATGTACATGCAACTTCAAGGGCACAAAATATGCCAGAAATAGGGAGGTTGCCAGGGCAAATTTGGGTGTCAAAATGGATAAAAATGTTTACAATAATAGGGAGCCTCCCTCTAAAATGTATTTGAATACATTGCAATTCATTAACACATCTTTATGCTTCACACAGGCTACAAAGCCTAGTGACATTTCTCTAGTCCTGAGTTTACATGTAGTGTGCCACACACACACAAATACCCCCACATGACTGCTGTCTGATACAGGTGGTCAGATACATGTAGTTTTTACCTTCAGGAGTGAGGAGTTACATAGTACATGTAGCTGCTCATGGGTATGGGTCTTTGTATTGAAGTATTGTGTGTACCATGTGTACTGTTGGTTGGTTGGTTGACCTGGGTTGAGTCTTTGAAATGTCAACTGTGTGGGGTGGGGTGGTGTTTGGTAGGGTGGGTGTGCATAGGGAGAGCGGTGTGTGGTGTGGTGTAGTGAGTGACCTTTGACCAATGACCTTCTCTTTCTGCAATTTTATCATCAAAATGCCTTAAAATTATGCGGAAACTTTGAAATTCAGCAAATTTGTATTGTAAATTTTCAAATTAGAAACAAAATATACAATTTTGCTCCATTATTTGGAATAATGACCCATTTTTTCAAAATTTTATACAAAATGACCCCTTCTTTCAAAATTTTATACCCAATTACCCTAGCTTTTTCATTTTGTTATACCCAATGACCCATTTTTATACAAATTCCTACTAAGCAATGCCAGTAGGCAGATGCATGTCACATTCAAGTTGAATGACCCCCCCGCCTCCACCTCTGGTCATGGACTCTGACCGAGTCCGGACTCGAGCCGGACTCGAGTCCGGACTCGGGTCTTATTTTTGTTGGACTGTTGGACTCGGCACCCTGGACTTGGACTCGAGTCCGGACTCGGACACAAAAGGACTCGGACTTGGCTCGGACTCGGATACAAATGGACTCGGCTCGGCTCGGACTCGGACAAGCTGGACTCGGGTACAAGTCTGCAGAAGAGTTATCTGTTTGTTTTTTCGGTTTGCGAGCTTTGTGAAATGTCCAACGCTCGTATCCACAATTCTGGAGCGCGGACTGCACATGCGAGATTTCTTTCTCTCTGTCTAAATGGGTCCGTAACTGCGAAATCCGCCCGGTGGAACAAAGTCCTGATTACGCTCAACTTATGCTCTAGCGGATGACGGCTGTCAAATTTGAAGTACTGGTCAGTGTGTGTAAGTTTACGATACACACCGACCCGTAAAGAACCGTCCTCGGAGCGCTTGACCAAAGTATCTAAGAAAGGAAGCTGCCCATCCGCCTCCGCTTCACTTGTGTACTTTATGTGATCAATTTGCGAGTTGATATGCTCTGTGAATTCGCTGAAATGCTCCCGTTTAATAACTACGAACGTGTCGTCCACGTAGCGAAGCCACACTCTGGGTGGATGTGGTGCAGATTCAAGGGCTAAGCTTTCGAACTGTTCCATAAAAAGATTGCATGTCGTTGGTGAAACAGGACCACCCATGGCGGCGCCATGTTTTTGTTTGAAGAATTGTCCGCGGAAAACAAAATAAGTTGTATTTAGACAAAACTTTAACAGTCGAAGCACTGTTTTATACTAGTATTTTGATGTAACAAAGCACTATTTTATACTAGTATTTTGATGTAATAAAAATATCAGTATAAATTCGAGTTCAACTGAATGCTTTCATCATGATTTAATAATAACATGTTTTATTTATCAAAAATCGACCATGGCATAGTCTAATTGACAGTTAACCACTAGTGCCCATTGTGTTAAATGATCTTTCTTTCAAACTTGGAATGAAGTGAATTGAGGCATGCGTTATGTAATCGCTCATTTCTTCCCAATCAGTCAGCCGATTCCAGTAAAATTGACATAAGATGCAGAATAAGATGGGCTACACGCTGATGTTTAGATGATTGGATTTTGATGTCTATTTCTCGACCGGTAATTTTTTCTGGGACACCCTGTACAAAGACTATACGTTAAACCGATTTAATTATCAAATCATCAATTGAGATTACTTGAACATTTCAAGGTGTATCACTTTAGTATATAGAAATTATGTATAAAAAAAATCCCTTGTAATTACTTTGGGTGGAAGGCATTTTTAGAATCACGCTTTTTAAGGATCCATCATGTTTCATTACAGTCCACCAAACCATCAATGATGAGAACATGCACACAGAAACAGCGAACTTTTTGTCTTTTCTGCCTTTTACCCTTACTCTCTAAATTCCAGGACCTTATTAAAATGACAAAACTTTGAAAACACTTAAAATTCAAATCTAATGGATTTATATTATACTCTGATGAAGATTTGAATTTCAAGTATTTCAAAAGTTTTGTCATTTTAATAAAGTCTCTTAGACCTTTTTTAAATCTTAGGAATTTAGAGAGTAGCTCATATAATATTAAGAAATTCACTGCAGTTTTTAGTTAATTGGCTAAAAACTGCCAGTCTACTTGCAATGTAGAGTTGACTATAGCACATTATAAAATGTATAAAGATTGATTACTCACTCCAATCTTAACTTTTTAACTTTTTAAATGTGTTGATTGTTAGTGCGATACTCCGGCGAAGCTATGAAAATGGCATCTTACCTACTCCATTCTATAGTCTGCATTGTGTGTTTTCTCTTCAATCATTTTATTGAATGCCATAATAATTATTTAATAATCAACATGATAAAATAAAAAAGGTGGATTCACTTTATTTATGTGTCATTTTATTTATTGATAAAATAATACAATAATTCATTTGTTTACCTACCTATTTATAATACATGTCAAATGGGGTACATGTATATTGTTCAATAGGCCTAAGCCTATATGTATAAATTATGCCCATATCATAGATAGGCCCTGAAATAGCATTGCATTTTCCTCGTTGAAAAGACAAAACTGATGTTTAAGATATCAATTATTTTATTCATGACATTTTGAGTTATTTTTATCCATAAAACGATATAGGATTTTTTTTTACTTTGACTTTTATATCCATAAAGGTTTTAATTCTGTTATCAATACACTCACATCTCATGCTGTGTTGGTCTCCAGGAGGTCTGCAAATGTAAATCTAAGAACCAGGGGCGGCGGAACGATTTTGAAAGTGGGGGGGCAGTCAGGGTGATGTAAGAAATAAAAATAATGGCCGCGAGGCGGCCATCCCGTCGCGCTTGCGCGATGCAGGGGGTGTCTGAGGGGGGATGTGCCCCCCTAAGTGAGAAACTTTTGCAAAATGAAGGCCCAATTGAAGCCATTTCGTGCATCATTTTTAGAGATTTTATTATTCTTGTTCATCCAGACATGTTACACACAGCACATTATGGGTTAAAAGTGGGGGGGGGGGGGCCAGGCCCCCCGGTCAAAAAAGTGGAAGGGCCACTGGCCCCCCTGGCCCCCGGTTCCGCCGCCCATGCTAAGAACGCTTGTTAAAATGATACTAAACATGCTAAAAATTTCTTTCGTTGATATGCTGTATACTATTACTTATAGGCCTGGCATATAACTTTTAATGTCATTCCTTCAAACCATAACTTTTGAAATTCTCACTCGTTTTCATTCGTTGAAACAGCAAAACATACTTCATTTTTCTTACAAATCAAATAGTAGGCCTTACATTATATTTTCACCATAAAGGTCCGCAAAGTAATTCAAACCAATGCTAGTAGGCCCCCCCCCACCATGTAATCTCTTTAGCAAACAAAGACGATCTCCGAATTAAATAGCCAGCTCTTAGCTGGCGAAAATTAGTCAAACGGTCTTGTATAAAGATAAGGGGATATTTTGCTGAATATCTGAATATCTGATGTTTTTGAATAATTCCAGACATCCCAGGAGCTAACATTGTTGCTAATTCGCGAGGGTATAAATGTCCTTGCCAATGAAATTGTTACCGATTTTGACGATGCTTCGGAGCAGATTAAAAGCCTAATTGTGAGTAGATTTACAAGTGTCCTTATTGTGATTCAAGTCATGAGACTTTGAAATATATTGTTTTGGTATCATAGCAATATCCATGTGACGAGTAAAGTGACATCAGAACTGTTTGAGTCTACAGCTTACTAAATAATTAGAATAATTGAGAGAACTTCAATGGAAGTCAGAGGTGTATCGACGGCGGGCAATTTACCCCATCTAAAAATATATTCTACAAGGTGTGTATGGGAGAAAGTTACCCTACACATATACATTATGATTGAATTTAAAGAAAAAAGAGAAACCATGGGCACATTTTGAAGTTGGATACTGAATCTGTGGAATGATTAAAAAAATCAACAAGTGTGTGATCTGATTAATTGGTCATCTAGCAGAGGAAATACTTCTTGCTACGCCGGCCATTAATAAATTTCACTTCTCAAAAATACTTTTCGAACGGATTTAAGTGTATAAAATACGACATGCGCGACCAAAAAGGTTGTGGCTCATGCATTGGGAATATTTTACAACGTTCGAATATCTTAAATGAGATTATTTTTTGTCAATAATTATTTCTGCAACATTATTTACCGTAAATTAATAAGACGACAATCATTATCATAAGAAAATTGTTTTATAATAAAGAAAGTGTTTTAAAATGTTTTTATTCTTATTCATTTTAATATTTATTGGAATAGAGACATGATGCAAGGATAATATTTACAGAGATGTATGCAGGTAGTCGAGCCAAACTTATGTGTCAGGTAAGAGAAAACTATAACGAAAGACAAAGATAAAAAGACTTGTTTGCGTCTGACATCATCTGTCAATCAAACTCGAGCCCATTTTGTTTACAAGTGTCGTGATGATGTGAGTTGCTGAACGCGGCGGTAAAACCGGGTGCCTTATTGTTAACTTTGCACCTTCAAACATACAAACCATCTCAAAAGTTAGGTATTTATAGCAGGAAACTTTCTCTCGCGAAGGCACCATGTCAACAATGCCTAGAAAAGTTGCTTTTTGCCTTGTAAAAGTACGTCATTTTTCACCATTTTCTGCTATTCCTTTTCTCCGATCGGCACCAGATAAATCGACCATCCCTGTACGCGCTATTTAACCAATCAAGGATCATAGAGAATTTGATTGACAGTGACGTCAGATGCAAACGAGTCTTTTTTTAAATTTTTTATCTCTGTCTTCAATTATAGTACCTGAATAACATTTGAAATGAAAGTAAGAGTAGTCATATTAGTGTATTGTGTTGTTGATTCAACAATAGTTTAATGGGCCTGTTTTCTATTGTTCGGTTAAACCGCCAATCGGCTCTGCCAGACTGTATATCCACATCACTCTTCGTCATACATACATTCTCCCAGCCACATTTCCCTAACATAATATGAAATTAAAAAAAAAAAAAATGGCGGGGCTCGAACCCACGCTGCACTGCACTGCTATCATGTAGGCCTATACAGTATCGACATATCACCAGCGTCTTAGACCGCTCGGCCACAAGGACTTCTTGTGTCATCGTGAAAATCTAAACATATAATCGCAACTTCATTACTTCAACATACCACGTGACAAGCAAATACAGAAAACGTACCATATTTTGGAATTTTATTTGTTTAAAAACATTAATGTGTATTAATAGCGCTCAATTGTTGATAACTGCGTGTTTTACATACAGAAATCCGACAATAAAATGGGCAGCTATTACATGCACAATACATTATCGATTTGAACTCGCTAGGCTGTTCTGGCTGCACGTGCTATACTCCTATATTCAACCGGGTATAATATGTGGTTCAGCCATTTCTCGTGTATACATGGTCTGGATTTTTGCAGTTTATAGGATAATTCCACGCAGGTCCCCAAAAGTTTCTTCCAAATATTGGAGATTAGATTCCCATAAAGACGAAACAGTAATCTTTAGTCGGGACCTACGTAAAATTTACATACAATTTTTGCCATCAATTGAGTGTTAATTTTGACTAAATTCAGAAAATATTTTGGCGTATATAAAATTGAAATAAAATTCTCTGCCTCCTAAACCACATAAAATTTAGCACGATTGGGTATTACGAATCGTTATATATGATGTACAGTTAATATTCAAAAAGGTAACCACGCTTCCATAGAATGTGCAATAAATTAGCATTAAGAATTTTCTTATTTTAGCAGCATTCTAGAAACTCTGGCGTACGATGAGTACTGTTATACTGTATATCATAGTTTTTTCTTTTTGTGTACGATCATTACAAAAATAATACTTTAGTTTATATAATATTTCATACATCCTTGATCACCCTCATGTATTGTTTTCATGTACGTTAGGCTTACAGGTTTGGTTTATGGGGCAGAAATTACGTCTGGATGTTAACTGGCTTTACCTCCGCTGACTGGTGGATTGATCAAGTCGAGGTTACTTCGTGTACATTTGAGGAGATGGACAAACTTACATCTTCATCACATTTCATTGGCTTAAAACCTGCCATTTACCCAAATCCAAATTTAGCTTCAATAAATTTCAACGGTTTGGTAAGTACGTATAACACTATGGTACTACTGTTACCACTAACACTTCTACTACAACATGTCCTCCAATAACAACTACAAGAACAACAAGAACGACAACAACAACACCAACAACAACAGCAACAACAACAACAGCGTACAGCCTCTGTGGCAGCTGAGATTACAATGTTAATCTATCTTGACCTAATGCCCGCTGTATATTTTTTTATTGGACGAAGAATATTCCATGCTACATGTCTTCGTTATTTAATCTATTCCCATTCTATTTCTAAATAATAATGATAATAATTATGATAATAATAATAATAATAATAATAATAATAATAATAATAATAATAATAATAATAATAATGATAATAATAATAATAATAACAATAATAACAATAATAATAATAATAATAAATAATAATAATAATAATAATAATAATAATAATAATAATAATAAAAGGCCTAATAATAATAATAATAATTAATGATAATAATAATAACTAGTTACCCGGCTTTAGCGGATGGTTGGTGGAAGATTTCAGTAAGTTTAAATTGCTTGTAGAATTTCACGAACCGGTAGAACCGGTACACGCGATTACCGGTGCAAAAGATTAGTTGTAACAGCTCCATGTGAAGTTGAAACCAGATGACCCCAAAACGATCGTTCCCATCACATTTCATGAACCTACAACAATCTATGACGCAATCTATGACGATTTGACCTCGGATGACCCGAATGACCAAAAAACGACATTGACCTTTTTTGTTTCGCTTCGGTAGTAGTTCCCACAAAAATATACTATGATTTGACCACAGTCATCGCAGTGACCTTCAAATGACCGTGACACTTGACCCAGATGACCCTGATTTGACCTTGACCTTTTGTCTTGCTTCAGTGGTAATTTTCCCACCAAATTTAATGAACCTGCAACACTCCATGGTGATGGCCCGAATAACCCCATTGGTCGTTTAGTTACACCCGGTTTTATGGGCGTGTGACGTACCTGTCACCTCCGATTCTATTATACTGGGACCCATTCAATCACCGTGACTCTAAAGCCGGTTACTTCAAAACCGGATGTTTGAAACTCCAATAATAATGATAACAATAATTTAATTTAAAAATAATGATTTAAGTGTTAACCAAGCTGTCAAAATAAAATTGGAAAGGCACTTAAAACGACAGCAACCGATGCAAACTATTCGGTAACTCTTCACAAAGCAAAGTTTTTTCTGTATTTCAGAGGCCTTCGAAACAGCAAATTACAGACATGTCTGAGCTACAATCAAGTGCATACATTGGCATCTTTTACGACTCCTGCATGTCCTTAGTGTTGGCCCTCAACAGTTCAGCAAGAGATCTAGCAGCCTTGAACAAGTCCCTGGAAGACTTTGAGTATTCGGATTTTCAAATAGCCAATATCATTAATGACAATCTGATCAAAGTCAATTTCATTGGCCTTAACGTACGTATATATTTTGTCTACTAAGGGGGATGTCATTTTTTTCGGAAGGTGGGAGGGGTCATAAATATGTTGGTGACCGGAGTCGATTTTTTATGCCCCCTATCATGGGCTAATTTTGTATGACCTCCCTATTTCGGGTCGAAAATTTTTATGACCCCCCTGTCCAGACTCAAGAAAAATTAGTCTTTGCCGGAACGCCCCAAAAACTTCAGCGTGAACAAAGTACGCGAAGCGTATTAGAATTTGGATCGTAAAGTGTAAAGAGGGCTCGCGGAGCGCGCTAAAATTTAGCATTATATAACTAAAGATTGTGTGCACATTTTGATCGTAAGTTAAAAGAATGCGAACGCAGCGCGTGAAGATTTTTAGTCACCAACCCTTAATAATTTTTGGTGTAAAAATTATAACCCCCGACCCCCGTATATCCATGACCACACCCCCATTCCGAATAAAATGACAACTCCCTAAACCTTAAGTGTCAGGGGATCACCTATGTACGCACCATTTGCTTTTGTGTTTGTTTTTTAGCTTCTGGATTTTTTCGTAATTTACTGACTCTCAAGCCCGGGGGGGCACATCATACATTTTTGGTTGGTACGCTCTCCCGGAATTTTCAGATGATGGGTATTTGGGAGCTGACGGCGTACGGGTAAAATTGGCCTTATGGAGCTGCGAACAAGTAAAAGAGGGTCTTTGGGAGCTGCGAACAGTTATATTCAAGGGTCTTTCTTGACTGTCTGGTTGAAAATCGCCTGATATCTGAGGAACAAGCAATTTAGGGGTCTTTTAGAACTGAAATTACCAAAATCAAGGGTATTTCGGAGCTCTATTTTGGTCAAATTAAGGATGTGGGGTTGGGTTACTCTTCCTCAATATTGGTGTGTTTGACCAATTCCCATCACTATGTGTCGACACCATCAATACACATCGGTCAAGACTGGAGACAGATAATAATCTTGCGATCATGAGACAGTGGCGGCGCCATGAGCACATGTATAATATGTTCGACCTAATGAAGGGTGCAGGTTTTTAATAAAGGGTAAAGTTTTTCCATCTTTTGCTTTTATGACAGTGTTACTTTTCAATAATGATCTATTTTCCTGAAATTCATAAGATTTACGGGCCGGTTTACGGGTTAAGGTCATGTCATAATATATATGCTATACATTGTATAGCAGTCAAGTTAGCTCAATCGCTGAGGCGTTCGACTATGGTGCGAGTGGTTGCGGGTTCGAACCCTGGCGGTGTCTATACGCTCACATGGAAAATTGAGTTAGATTAAAATTCCCTTGGACAAGGAACTCACTGCTAATTTGTCTCGTTGTAACCCGTTGCGATGGTTATTTGTGGAATGTCTAGGGTGTACGCTCTTGAAGCAGCAAAGTCCCTGAATTGTTGTTTAATGGTTTGTGGAATGATGTGGGGCCGTAGTGGTCAGCGACAACCTGTAAAGTGTGCTGAGGCTTGTGGATCAACGTCTAGGCGTTGTGCCTGTGCGTAGCGCACTATAATCACTGCGCTTTTTATAAAAATATGTTATTGTGTTTAAATGATTAAAAAAATTAAATGAGTTGTTTGAAATGATTTTACTTTGAAATATGTTTACTTAAAGGGTCATATGAGTTTCAACAGTGACGGAACAAGGTCCTCTAATATTGCCATCAGACAAGTCCAGTATGCAAACGGAGTTCACGGTAAGTTAAGTTGTAACATACAGCCGAATCCGGATTCTTCTTTTCCTACACACACACTGACACCTATCATTGCTAAACCCTTCTAAGCACGTTCCTCTAATGCCATAAAATATACAAGAAGGAAATAATAAAACGTAATGATGTATTATAGTATCAAAACCAAATAGATACACAGAATTGTTTCGTTTTGATCAATGTCGTTATAAATAATTATTGTCAATTAAATCAATGATTGCCATTTCAGTATAACAGTGTCTAAAGCCAAATTGTGTACCGTTTAAAATTTAATACCTTGTACAATAAGTTCGTTCCGCCCCCTCCCAAAAAGCATTTCTAACGTGTTTAAAATGAAACACACACAATGCATTTCAAGGCTATTTGTTATTTGTTATGTTCTTACATTAGTAGAGAAGTCATAGTATCCTTGGTGGTCAATCACCATGATCACCTCCAAAGCACGCTTTCCCCATTTACCGTCCACTAATGGCACAAGAAATTCCTCATTCTTGTCTAGACTTAAGCAGTTTTAAAAATCCTTTCTTTTAGAATAGACCACAATATTTCTCTATTGGGTTAAGACCTTCTTCCTCCAATTTCCTCATCTTGAACCAGCCATTGTCGGTTTTTTTGGACGCCATCTTTAAATTCTCTGAGGTTTGTGGTTCTTTAAATTCCTCAAGACACACGTCTGTCCACACTACAAGAAAACTAAATTGGCTGGAGAATTTATACAGCGTGTATGCCTTAAGAACATTCATAGCAAGTAATCTTGAGGGCAAAAGTTGATGGTGCTCTAACTATAGTGATAATATGCTTAGAGCAAACCGGACATTAGGGCGGAACGAACTTTTTGCACACCGTATATATCTATCCATAAATGACAGATATCTGTTGAAAACAAGCCTCTCTAAATTAGTTTCAAAACAAGGTAGAAATTAAACAGGTTGATATTTCGAATATGATTGTGGATCAACTTTTTTTAAAATAAATTGGAACAACTTTATGTAGTTCAAGATCTTTTGGGATGACACCTCATGAGATTGATGAGTTTTCACCCGGGGGCGGGGGGCTCCCTGGTTAAAGGTATACGGGGATGTGTCGCGGTTTTGGGGTACCTTTTTGGTATATCGATGGGTGGGTATTCAGTAAAGACCAATGCGCCCAATTGGGGACATTTTGGTGAAAGTGTTCTTAAAAACGCCCAATCAGGGCAAATTTTGGTGTTTTTTGTTGAAAATCAGTATACTGATGGGTAGCAAAAACTGCAAAAAGTAGGTATAGAGAAAGTCACGAAAGTCTGCGTGGCATACCCCTTCAATTTTTTCGAAGACCCACATCCCCCGGGGGGGGGGGGTTATAAACATTTCTACATGAACAGTTACCATAGGGTATTAAATAAAAGGCACTAAATTCAATACCCACGTGACCCATGGGCGCCGCCATACCAAGACCACCAAATGATCAGTAGATGTGCTACAATGCTAAGAGATTTTTCAGACAAATATCATCAAAATTTCTGAAAATTTAATAGGCAACTAAACTAAAATTTGGGGGATTCTGTTTTTCAGTATGTTTTCAAGAACTAAATTTTGAAAGTTTTGGTCGACGGAAAGAAAAAGTTATCGACGGAAACTCTTACAATAATACTACAAAGCTGCAAAAAAAATGACAAATTTGCTACAAAATTTGGACATGCATCCCGCGTTTCCAATTGAAATACACAGGAAGACGACCTGCTGTGCCAAAGGTCACTTTTCCAGACATCCTGTCTAGGCGCTGTAATGTCTGCGCCCATCTGGTCATTAAATTAAGGGCCTTTATTTAAATGCATTAAGACAACTGATGAACTGGATTATTACAATCAACATGATCAAGCTTATCAATGATTCTTATTATTTCATGTTCTGATATAGATGACATAAACACACTATTCTGTAGAGGATTCAATAAATACTCATGATAGTCTTGATCGCTCTTTCCAATTTAAAAAAAATTTAAAACCAATATTTACACGCTGATTTAAAAAGAAGTAAACTCATGTTTGTGACGCTTTTGAACGAAATCTAGAAGGAATCAAGTGTAAATGAAAATATCATTGAAACGAGCAGACTTTGAACGTCCAAATTAAAAATCAGAATTGTTGTACACCACCAACTCCGAGTTATACTTATTTGCATAAACCAACCATTTTTGTAGCTGCACACGGTTTCACTTTACCATGTATTGATTGGTATGGCGCAATATTCAAATGCAAAATCCACGATGGTGTTGTAGTTCTTATGGATACCTCCTAGTATAACCATGATAATTCTTATGTAATTCATTGTCTTCTGGATGGTCGGACTAAAACTTGCTTTGGAAATGATGTGAAGGGGGTTGAGTCTAGAGCTGCTGATCTGTGGGTATATTTGCAACGCCATACTCTATTAATGCATACTTGTAATCTATAGCAGTTCGCAGTCTTCCGGACCCTGAAGCTTCCATTTGGCGTATTTTATTTCAGAATGGCATGATATTTTAAAATTCAGCATTTCGACAAATAATATCACAGTAGTGGAAAACGAAACTTTCTTCTGGCAGAGTAAGTCTTCAAAAAGTAAAACATTTCATTGATTGTCTGTTTATTGTATGATAATGACCCGTGTAAATATTTTTTTTTATCGTGGGATAGAGGCTACATTTTGTAACGAGCAAATGATAATTGCAAACACTCGTTTAGACAGTCTCTCATGATCTGAACCTACATTAAGGTTAGCAACTATTTTAAACTGTTGCGATTTGGTAGTTCACAGCATCTTGCGAATGGTAGTGAGCTTTGGCAGAAATTACATTGCTAATTTCATAGCGAGTGTGTAGAAGAATTCAAATACCACAGATATACTTTTGTAGGTACTGTGGTTCTTGAGTTATGTTGTAAAGAGGGCTGAATCAACAGCACTTTTGTAAAACGTATATAACTCATCAATAACAATAAATCTAGCAAGTTTTCAAACTATATGATTTGTAGAATAAACTTTTGCAAAACAAAAAGTGTTATTTTTGAAAAAATTAAAATCGACTTGTTTATGAAATGAAAATGTTTTTCATTCTGTTTGACTGTTTGCTCATCAGAGGGGTTCACGCCTGTAGATGGTAAGACAGAGATTCTCAAAGTGGTCCAAATAAACCGATTAAGCAGAATTACTTTGTATACATTGACATCCTTCGGCATCTGCTTATCGCTTTTCTTTAGTGTTATCAATGTGGTGTACAGGCATAAAAGGTAAGAATCTGATCCAGTAGTCATAGAACACTGCTAAATTTCTTTCTTATGTGATGTTGTGAACTAAAATCATTATAAAAAAGTCATAAACTATATATTCTGCACATTTCGAGAGTATTCAATGTTGCATTTGGAATATGTATGCTTCTCAATAAACGTAAAAATGACGGGTACCAATCATTTTGATACGACAGCCTGTATGACCTATCTTGCTTTCCTATTCATTTTTTATGGAGTAAATGCTTTAATATTTTAGGTAGGATGTTGTGTAATGGCTGCGCCCATGTGAATTTATAAATACGAATTATAAATATGGAATACAGAGCTGTTCATATTTGTTACAACTTTTAAGATCGCTCTGTTGTTTGCTGCTGCTGGAAGTAGTATGATCAATATGATAGGAATATGGTACATTTTGTCCTAAATACGGTACATTATGCTTTGTATTAAAAGATGAGTTCATTATTTTCAATATTAAACAGGGCAATAAAAATATCTTCGCCTAAGCTCAACAATTTCATCTCCTCTGGTAGTTTGCTGCTGTATACGTCGATATATTTGTTTGGACAAGATACATCGAACCTCTCTGACAGTTACATCTTGGTGTTGTGCAAGGTTTGTCTGCTATTAAAGCCATATTATAACATTTGCTGAGGAGGACGCCCTCAATATTTTTCAAAATTCTGTTTTTTACACGATTATATTGTACTTTATTAAACCAATATACGCTGCAAAAAATATAACCCTAGGTGCTGCAGTTTTGTTAAAATCAGAGATTTTGAATAAAAACGCAGGAACCGTTGTTTTATTATTACGATGGAAATATAAGTCGATACGCGATGTTCATAACACACTAAAACACAGTACGTACATTATGGCGTGCGGAACGGATATACACAACAAAGGATCGTACCATAAACACGAACGAAGGAGTGATACGTATTGGCGACATCGGCGCTGGTAGTAAATTCCAAGTTTCTTTGCTTTGCCTTAGTTGTTCAGCTGAAAATTAAAAGGGGCCATATCTGACAGTAAAAGCTAACATTTTGTGGCAAAGAAATACTAATCTATTTTGTATGAAAATGTTATAATATGGCTTTAATTAATAAAGTGAAATTGTATCTTCTTAAATTACAACGCTTTGTTTATTCGCATTTTACTCCTGACTAGTGAATGTTTAAACTTTTTCAGGTGAGATTGGCGTTTATTTGCATTGGATTTTCGGCGACGTTTGGGGCGCTGTTCATGAAAACATACCGTATCCACGTAATTTTCCACAAAGCCGTTAAAAAGTTTAAACGTGTGGTAAGTCCTCATTATTCCAAACACCGCTAGAGTATAGCTAGCGTTATCCCGACACTTTATATTCTGAGAACGAATTAAAAAGATCAGTTTGCGTCTGACGTAATGGCAAAGGTGCAGCCCGGCTGACAGCGCAGTACGGCACCTCTGGTTGACAGGACGTCATACACAAACTAGTCAGATTATACCCTTTATTCTGGTTTTTTTTCTTCTTCGCGGTCCCGTATTGCATCCCCTGCGTGTCCCGTACGCGATATTTTTTCCGTACATCAATATGCAAATTTGGATTTTTTCCGGTTTTCGTGGAAATGAGAGCTCTGCCCCAGTTGCCCCCTCCTACAATAAAGAACAGATTAATTACCTAAATAAATAACATTTTGCTAAAATAGAACAGTTAATTTCAAGCTCTCAGAACGCCACCTCCACCCCGTTGTTCTTAATTGCTGGTTGATGAGATTACGTTTTGTTTGTTTTCAAGAGTGTGCGTGACATAGGGCCTGCACTTTGGCTCGTTTTTTGCAGGTTTACATGGTCCAATAATCACAAGATGACTGACATGTGGTAACAAAGGAAGCAGTCACTGCAATTTGATTATGTCCCATATGATTGGCCATTCAAGACACCCCTGTGAATATACTATAGCGGCCTTTTCAAAATATAATACCTGTTTGCTTGACTGTATTGACAATACCCGGGAACAATACACACAGTATATGCATTGGACAAACTTTTTACAATAAGCATGATAAGTGATGATGATAAGTGATGACCTCCAGATTTATACATCGTTCGTCTCGCACACTGACAACATTTGATTGAATGGACTGTAGGCTACTGCGCCGTGATTACGGTGAAGGACACCGGTTCAAATCCTTTGTTTGGAGCCAATCGATAAAAGCATGCAGGGCCTCTATACCCATGTACAGTGTATCCCTACATAACCTATGTCTTGAATACGCTGGCAAAGTTATGTAATAATCGGATTAATACTATATAGCAGTAGGTAAAAACAAGTTTTGAATAATCCGCGCTATTAAGTCCCATTCAGTGATCCCAGCGAAAGTGAAAAAAAAATCAAATTGTTACTTTTATAAAAAATTTTTAATGAAAACATTTGGCAAAAAACAAAACAAGAAAACGACAGTATTGACGAAGTTGAAGCCCCATTCAAATACATGTAGCTAATTTATATACTGTCAGTACCGGTATATAAATTACAGACTCACGTAAATGCATTATTTTTTGTCACACGGCGCGGCTTTCGGCTGAACCACTGCACTAGCAAGCTATGTTAGCACATCTATGACAATGACGAAAGGTACAAAATCAGCCATAGGCCTTTAGATAGCAGAAGACACAAAAGTGGTGTTTTATGACCTTTGACATTCTTTTGTGGCGAGTGACATGGTCTTTCAATTCACGCCGAGTGTCCTTGACAGGTTTGACTATGCTTCAGTGGTCATGAAAGAATTCAAAAGATAACCTCTGCCCCAATAATCCCAAGCAATTGTCTGAAACTGCTCCTCGGATCATAAGAACTCATTCCTCAAATGATAGTCATAATAATGTCCAATTACTGACTATCATTGAAGACTGAGTTCCGCAGTCTAGTATCCAAAATCTGAATTTTGATGATTTTTACGATCGTCGGGATGAAAAAAAATCAAAAATCACTGAATGGGCCTTTAGTTCCTCCTCTCCTTACCCTGGCAATATAAATCAAAGAAAAATAAAGAAAAAATAAAGAAAACAAGAAAAGAAAATTAACCAAATTAAGGGATCTGTTTTGAGCGTTTCGATAGTATTTTTGTGGGACATGAGAGCACATCAGACATATCGAATTGCATTCTGAATACGAAGAATGTCTTTCTGATATCAAATAAATTTCATTGTTTGAAATTCACGATATAATACAAATTTTATGACAAATTATTAACATTTGATATTTTTCACATTTTTGATAAATAACAGTCCTCGAAGTAAATATCATAAATCTAATGTTATATTCTTAAACAGTCCCTGGCATACAGATACCATACATGTGTAGGCCTATGTATAGTAAATTTGTCTGCTTTATCTGTTTTGTGCTGTTTAAAAGGGGACTCGATCTTTTGTGCGTAATTATAGAGGGCCAGGGGATTCACTCTATCATTAAAAAATCATTTGAAGAAGTCAAAGAGCCCTAAGAATAAAAACTGGAGTGTAATTCACACCAGACACAATTTCTTTATATGACAAAAATTAATTTTTTTAATCTATCAAAAAACAAACGTTTTATATCAATTTTAAATTTAGCCTGAACCCGTAAATATGGTACCTCTCGCCCTTTTTTAGGTCAAGGCTGTTTTTACCATTATGCAGCGAACCATTGTTGAAGCTATTTCACATACATGTATAAAACATTCTAGAGAAAGAATGATGCCATATACTGTTGAAATATCTTTTGTTGATTTCGAATGATAATGTCATGAAGTCGTAAATTTTAAGGTCAAATTCCTAAAACCAAAACAAAACATTGCGACGCATGTATTCCCCGACTTACGCAATTTCATCATCACATCAGTGTCTTTATTATTTGTTTGAAACCTTTCCCAAACGTTCGTGCTCTTTATGCATAAAACGGGTAATCTATCTTTACAAAACGCGTCTTTATCATTACACTCCTCCACTCAACTGCCACCGTGGCCGAACGGTAAAGCGCTAGACGCGTAATCGAAGGAAGTTTCGAATCGCTGGTTCGAATCCCAACGAAGCCTGTGGAAACTTTTTTTTTCTTCAAAATTCATGATCGCATTCCGAAATGAGTCACTTGTCGGTAAATCATGTATCGTATCCTTAAGCAAATAGTTAAACATAATTTCCATAAAATGTAAGCTTTTACTGTCAGATATGTCCCTTTTAATTTTGAGCAGAACAAGTGAGGTAAAGCAAAGAAAATTGAAATTTACTACTACTAGCGCCAATGAATGTTATACGATTGTAAAACGGTACGATCCTCTGGTGTGTGTGGGGTGTGTGCGTGTGTGTGTGTCCTGCACGCGTATTTTTTTCTGCAACTATAACGGGACGCAATACGATACCGGTATGTTATAAGAATCAAACTTACAAGAAAGATGGCTCTTGTCAAATCCTACAATTCTGTCAGAGAAAATATGCATATTTGCATTAAATTTTAATTAATTGACATAATTGATTAATTAATAAATATTTTATTTAATGATTTACCATAATTCCAAATATGTCAAACAATATGTCAAATTAAAGCTAATGAAATGCTTTATAAATTGGTCAGAGCGCATTTTGCAGAATGCATTTAGTACTTTAGTTACATGATTCCAAACATTCTATTCCAATTTTTTGCTATACACGCATAGGAGCTGTACTTTTAAAATCCGCGCCTAATCAATAATAATAGTCTTTCACTCCATTGTCAAAGTACTGTGCTCCCTGTAGCATTATGGAGTGACCAGGTCCTAGAGTGTAGTCCTACAGTGTGATTTTTTTTTGTAGCAGATGACAGTGCTCATTCAAGCCTGTCAAGGTCAGTTAGTAGCCACTTGCTGATTGGATGGCCATGATCAGCTATCAAAGAGATGCCTTGTGCAGCTGCCAATCACAGTAGAGGTTTGATAACATTTTGTTAAAAACCCAAATGTGATATAAGGACAAAGCTGTGCATGTTGGTACTTAATTGTTTGGATTCTTACGTTGAAATTCCCTTGTATTAGTATTTTTATGTGTAGTGTATAGTGGTCATAAATTATATAGCTTTTAAATTTTGGGCATTTTTGCTCTGTTGCACTGTACCATTATGGAATTTGAGCAAATCAATTACCGACACAAGCAGGTATACAGTGTATTATTTTATTTTTATTTCGTATCTCAGGAGCACAGCTCACTTGGTAAGGCATCAGAATTTGGTACACTAGCGCTTCGAACTTTAAATCGGAAGGTGGAGAGTTCGAGCCTCATCATGGTCACATTAATTTTATAAACCAAATATTGTTCGAACTTTTCATATTTGTTTTTCTTTTATTGTTTCTTTTCTTTGTCTTTTTTTTTCTTGTTTTCTTATTTTTTTATTTTTTTTTTCTTTGATCCATATTGCCAGTGTAAGGAGAGGAGGGAACTAACGGCCCATTCAGTGATTTTTTTTCATCCGGACGATCGTAAAAATCATCAAAATTCAGATTTTGTACAAGACTGCGGAACTCAGTCTTCAATGATATAGTCAGTAATAATCTTTTGGTCATTATATGACTATCATCATTTGACGACTGAGTTCTTATGATAAATCATCCGAAGAGCAGTTTCAGACAATTGCTTGGGATTGTTGGGGCAGAGGTTATCTTTTGAATTCTTTCATGACCACCGAAGCAGAGTTAAACCTGTCAAGGACACTCGGCGTGAATTGAACTGACCATGTCACTCGCCACAAAAGAATGTCAAAGGTCATAAAACATCAACATGGTGTCTTCTGCTAGTGGTTCAGCCCTAAGCCGTGTAGGCCTATTTAAGACAAAAATAATGCATTTACGTGAATCTGTAATTTATATACTGACAGTATATATAAATTAGCTACATGTATTTGAATGGGGCTTCAACTTCGTCAATACTGCCGTTTTCTTGGGTTTTGTGCCAATTTTTTCATTAAAATTTTTATAAAAGTAACAATTTGATTTTTTTTTTCACTTTCGCTGGGATCACTGAATGGGGCTTTGCAACGCGATATATTCAAAACTTGTATTCACCTACTGTTATAGCATTAATCCGATTATTACATAACCTCGCCAGCGTATTCAAGACATCCAATGCAAATAATCACCTAGATTATGACGTATCATACCGTAAATATGGCGGAGTACTCAAATTCATTCAACAAAAGCATGATTACAAGCTATTGCAATCTACCGCGACAGCTCGTCTCACACACATAACAAATGCACAAATACGATCAAATAGGTTGACGACAACGTTTGATTGAATGCACTGCATTGTGCCATGATTACGGTGAAGGACACCGGGTCAATTCCTTTGTATGGAGCCAATCAATAATTTCACGCACATCCTCTATTATTGCCCAATTATTGCCCGGGATGATTGCACACTGTAAAAGAGCTATTGTTATAATGTTTGATGAAATCGTGTTTAACTACCGTATTTGCTTAAGAACGGCACAATACAGATAAAGCAGACAGGTTGACTACATGTGGTACATGTATATACATATAGGGAATGTGTGTGAGTCGAGTATTACCTAATTATAATAGGGGCGTATCCAAAAATGAATTCACGCCCCATTCAAATGTCGAGCCAAAGTGCAGGCCCTATGCTCTAAATTAATACTGGGTGTGCTAATCCCTGTCGTGATCGACGTGTTGATTCTTGGAGTTCTAATCATAGTGACTGACCCGGATATATCTACTCATCGATTCGAGGCTCAGGTAAACATGGTACAATTAATCTAATACCTTAAAACCATAAAATCTTATAATATGAAATTGGTTAATTGTTTTCAAACCTGATTTTGTTTAGCATATTTGTAATGTTTACACATGTCCCAACTTGCACCTAAATAGAATCGGCTACATTTATTGTCTTTGTAGGTCAACAGAGCAAAGTTCGACAAAAGTTATAAATTCATAAAATTATGACTTTATGTCCCTCATAGAACTGCATGTTAAATGGCCAAAATAACAGTGGGATTTTTTTAAACTTTATCTTGTTACTTCAACTTAAAAATGGACAGGAATCCTTCCCAGCAGTTATTACTAATTTTATTTCAACATTTTGAATGAAGAATAACAAAATTAAATGTTGACGGAAATCATACATTAAGGCTTTAAAATGAGATATTATTTTATAAAAGTCAAAAAGTTTCACTATTTTTCTCAATAACCTATTTAAAAAACTTCCTAGATCATGATTTTATGATTATGATAGCAGTATCATCAAGGCTCAGGCCTGAGCTACGTCTGCAGCTATGGGTTTAAGGCACGTTTGTTCGGCAATATGACGTAGGTTCTTCAGTTTTCATCAGCGCCGAGCGTGAGACTGGTGTACATCATCAGGTCGTGGCATTTTTGACCTCAGACTTGTTCATAGTCTCGTAAAGTTTGTACCGTTGTTTCTTCGAAATCTGAAGTATATCAAACCACACCCACATTGAGTCCCGTGGACATTATTTTTGTGAACTTGAACAAGTCAAGATCTTGGACAGAGACCACAGATTGTTTTAACGATGCTTCAAGGCGATAGTGCAAATCAAGTTAACCAGTGTCAACACCCTGTATTATAAATATTTTTTCCATACCATACAGCTCCATACTCCGTTGGTGAGATTTGAAATCAATATTCTATTATTGACACAGATAAAGAAAGTTTACATATGCATTGTGTTATAGACTAGCACTATACAAGCACCTGGATCTTAACTGAATGGGCTAAACGTGTTCCTTTATACCTATAAAGTATAATTGTAATTCTCAAAATTAAATATATCACAATTTTTACGGCGATTTAAAAATCTTTACGGATAAAATGCAGTAAAATATATACACAACAAACAGCAGTCGCCGCTAATTAGTGTATTGCATTTTAAGTTAGTGTACTGGAAACAAAACCTGGGTTTTACCTGAAAACAAATCGAATTTTTCTTGTAATAGCAACATCATATGGGGTACTAGAGCATGCGCAAATCGTAATAATATGTAGAATAGAAACTCTGTGGTATCTCATATGATAGTCATATGGTGTAAATGGTATGCTTAGCCTGAGTCGCTCGGCCTATCTCGAACAAAATCGCCACGCGTAGCTGTTGAAAAACGAGAGGATTCGCTGTACTATCACGGCAATTTTTGACACGAAGCTATAGGGATGATGACGACGTGCCAGTCATCTCTCAACGACGACGGGGACAGGTACAAACCTCCAGAAATCTACGAAACTGTGATCAAGTCTTTAGACAAAAAGGTCACGACCAGATGATACACATCACAGTCTCACTGATGAGCGATGGAGAGTCAGGAATAAAATCAAAAGTTTAAACTTTAATCAAATAATATACCAGTACATATAAACTATCATGAACGTAAACCAATTTTGATGTTGAGACAGGCACTAAGTTGAGACTGCGGTTTGGGGTGGTATCATAAAGTTGCTCACTTTGTGCAGATATAAATCAAAAAGAAAGAAAAAATCAAACAAACAAATAAACAAACAAATCAAAAAATGTTACACTCGAATAAATAAAGCTTTGGCTCAATAATGAAATTATTCAACCCAGTCTCTCTATTATTAAAAGCGACAGTACTTCTCAGCAAACACAGAACGTTTTGCACAAAACGTTTAAATATCGGGTTAAATAAATGATATAAAACGTTTCAATAACATTCAAAACCATATTTTAAAACTTGCTGCCAAACATTATGACATAATGTTATGTAAGTGTTGACGAAATGTTGTACAGAAATGTTTCCCAAAAATATTTTGATGTTGTTGTAATGTTTTTAATGACATACCCAACATTTAAATGTCATTAAAATGTTTATACCAAATAATAACGCGTTTATAAAACGTTTATAACGTTTTAAAAACATTTTCGTGCTTGCTGGGTTTATACAATAAGTCATTGCTCATATTGAGCACTTCGTTTAAATACAATGTAACCAACCAATGATTTTTGTAGTTTGTAGCAGCATGTATTGTTGCATCTCTTTATTACTCTTTGTTTAGCTTGATATAACAAAACCTGATGCTGAAGTCTACATTGTTCCGGTAGTTGAATTCTGCACCTCATCCTACCAGCTCTATTTCAGTGTGGCTATCTATGGGGTTAAAGCGGTTCTGTTGACGTTTGGTGTATTTCTGGCTTGGGAGACCCGAAACATAAGAGTATCGGAACTTAATGATAGTAGGTCATTTATCTATTGTTCCATATTTTGTGATACTATCGGGAATTACAGCAAGAATTGTCGTGATTTGCTATAATGAATTCAGGTTTCCTTTCAGTGTTTTTATCACTATTAACTCCAATGATTGAAGACGAATTTTTGTGTCTGTAATTGGCCAGACATGTCTAGAAATTGGATTGCATATGTTTTTGTTTTTGTTCTGCATCCATAAAATGTCAAGACACCAACACCTTGTCATCATTGTTACAGCATACAATAAGCACTCTAACAACTCACGTTTTTGGCCCTTATTTCCAGAAAAAAATATTGAAATGTGACTTTCATTGCCAGTTAGCTATGTTTCGTTTGGCAAAACATTTTTTAATCCAAATATATAGCTCTGTATATTTTTCTGTAATGGAGTGTAGTGCTTTTTTTTTTTTATCAGGAAGAGCAGTCGGACACCGCTATCAAATTTGAGGATAAGGAAGTTAAGGAATCAGATAGCAACGTTTGCACAGTATTTTTGTGGGACTTGGGAGCACAGCAGACACACCAATTGGCATTATGGATGCGAAGAATATCCTTCTGACATCTAATAATTTTGATTTTTTGATTTCGTGATTTTATACAAATTTTATGGCAAATTATTAAAAACTTATATTTTTGATATTTAACAGTCCACAAAGTAGACCTTATAAATATAAATATGCATATATAATACATGTATTTAAAGTGTTTGTAACTAGGAGATAAAGCCTTCCATAATTGGAAAATTTTGACCATCCGTATTTAAGTTATACATTTTTTCCCAAAAAGACCTAAATTGTGTAGGTCTTTTTTGGGCGGCTTTTCCTCCCAGCTACATACACTTTAAGTACATATCATTAGATTTATAAATTTGATTTCGAGGACTGTTAAATATCAAACTATCAATTTGTAATAATTTGCCATAATATTTGTATTATTTATCACGAATTTCAAAAAATCAAAATTATGTGACATCAGAAGAAATACTGTGCAAACGTTGCTATCCAATATTCCTCAACTAGATAATGTATATCACTCATTAGATATCAGATGTCTGCAAGTCTTTGTAACACATTTTTTTATGTTTTTTTTAAAAAATAGGTAAATACATAGCGATCTCAGTGTATACTGTGGCTGTCATTCTTGCTGTCTTGATCCCTTCTCTTAATCTGATATTTCTTGACGTCAATTTGTACTTCATCATCCTGGCAACTGCTCTTATCTTCATTAACACCACTGTACTCTGCCTAGTGTTTCTACCAAAGGTAATTTATACACATAGAGCCATGTTGTTATTGTTTTGTTCGATAGCAAATAAGACCTGTGGGCCTTTATCATCAATTTTATTCCAAAACCAGACCCAAGCAAGAATGCAATATTTTCATTCAGTCATGATTTATAGTGATTGTGCGCATTTTTAACGCTTTTTATTGTTCTTTGTGTATGTTGTATTCATCGTAGTGACGTAATAAGATGATTAACTACTATAGCAATAGATGAATACAATTTTTGAATATATCGCCCTTCACTACAACGTTCACGCGGTATCTTTGCATTTAAACCATAGATGTCAAAGAACAGGAATAAAGACCTGGATCGTAATTCTATAGAATATTCTATTACCCCCACGACCCATTATTCAAAATCGCGCACTGTGATTTGTTGAAACGCGTCACGTGACAGACCATTAATTAGCGATAAAGTGTCAAGGGCAACGAACTTTATGTTCTTCTATCATCACAGCGAACAGCAGAGTGCACAGCACACCTGCTTATGTAGGGGAGAATGGAATGTCAGGGGTGTGTTATTGTATGTGCATACCTGCTTATAGGGGAGAATGGAATGTTAGGCTGTGTTATTGGAATGTGCATACGCTTTGGCTACGCGTATGCGCTCCACCTTGAAGTAAACAACTTGAAATATTTGGGCAAAAAAATTGATATTTTCTCTTTAAATCACACTATTTTGTGGTAATAGAATAGAAATAAAGGGTGCAGCATTATCCTTTACACGCAAATAATGTGTCCTTGTCAGTAAAACGTTTAAATAATGGGTTCGGCTGCGCCTCACCCATTATTTACGTTTTACTGCCTTGGACACATTATTTTTGTGTAAAGGATCATGCATTACCCTTTATTTCTTAATTCATTATTATACTGATCACTCGCACCTGTAAGCTTTGAAAAGAGCGGTATTGTATTTAATCTAAACAGGTGTAGGTGATTAGTGCAACCTGCTTGCTGCTTGTAGTGCAGGGCGATATATTCAAAAATTGTATTTATCTATTGCTATAGGTAAGTAATCCTCTTATTACGTCACTTCTACGGCGAATATAAACCGCTTGCATGGATCCGCTATCAAAACGTGGTTCTCCTTGCAAAACTTCGTGCCTTTCTAGCAACGCGCCAGAAGACTTTTGTAAAGAGTACGCGGTAATTACGCATGAGTATAAAAAGCTTTTGCAAAAACAATACGCACTTTGGGGATAAAACCTCGTTTTGACATGACTGTGCAAATGATCAATGAGGGTGTGTGTGGTGTGAATTTTGTGCTCACGAGTATGTTACGGACAAGATTCTCCCAAAAGAAATAATATTTGTTTGTTTTAAATTATTTGAAAAACAGACGTTACTGTTGTGGAAATCACAAGGCAAAGACATTCGTATAACAATGATGACTGATAATAATATGACTTTTGACACAACAAGTGGAGTAGCTGTCAACAAACTGGTTAATAATAGGAACAAAGAAGAACACTTGCAAACAATATTGTATGAGGTAAAGTGATTTTAATTCTAAAGAAATGTATCAATGATTAAATAAAATACAAAGATAAAATTACACGTTTTAAATAAATTTATATTAGCAAATGGGCAATCTTGGCTGGTACCTTTTGGAAAATAATAATATTCTTTTACAAACTGCCCTCGTGTGAAGTGCTCTTGAAATTATCTCATTTTCTCTGGGAGTGAGTGGATGGGACATGGGATGGTTTGTGGTTGATAGCATGTGGATGTTTAGGGGCTTTGCAATAATTATCTGACCTCAGGCATGCAATTTTTGACATGGCGGGGGGGGTCAAGCTATTTTTAGCATATATTTATGGGTGAAAAGGCTCTAAACGGCTAACAGGAAAACTGTACGAAACATATCTAATAATGTAAAATGTCCTTTTCGCTACGCTCGCATTATTTATCTAGACTATTTAAGTTTGCAAATTGGGTGGGGAGGGGGAGATGAGCATACCCAGAGGAGGAGCAATGTTTTGTTGGCATGCCGAGAGGGAAAAAGCAAATGTTGATAGGCCATTTTGAAATTGTCCTTCCCTCGGATAAATTATTGCACAGCCTCTTTATATCTTTATTCATTTCAGAAACAACAACGTCTGAAAAATCTGCAAGCCGCTTTGCGGACAGGAAAGAAAGTGTAGCAGTGAAAAAGTCTAAATTTGGCTACCTTATCATCATACATCGTATAACTTTCCCCGGATCCCGCGATTATGATCTTCTCTATTAATTCATAATGTACTACTGTAAATATGTCAGTCGTTCACGCAGAACAGGCAACTCTGAAAGTATTAATCTCTTAGTAAATCTCTTAGCACGGATGAACACATTTGAATGTCCCCCATGCAAAGCGGCCAAAGCAAATAACGTGTATGTAAACTGGTCGCTTTCTTTCTTTCTTTCTTTCTTTCTTTCTTTCTTTCTTTCTTTCTTTCTTTCTTTCTTTCTTTCTTTCTTTCTTTCTTTCTTTCTTTCTTTCTTTCTTTCTTTCTTTCTTTCTTTCTTTCTTTCTTTCTTTCTTTCTTTCTTTCTTTCTTTCTAAATCCAAATTAACCCAACTTCGTCCATATAATTACACGTGGTAGTTCATATTGGGTGAATTTGGGTAATCAACTCAAACAAAGCTATGTTTGAAGAAAGCATTTGCCTTTTGATGTCAATTACAGTTAATGAGGCATTGTTTTCATTACTTAATAATCAATATATTATATTATGATGTGTGTAGAGTAATTAAATTTGATCATTTAGCTTTGTTTACCATTTAAAGCTACTGAAAGTTGGGGACCCCCTTTGCCATGTAATCACAATAAACAAAGTCAGGACTAACCAAGAAAATTTCAACGGAAACTGAAGACAAATAAATAAATATTTACCTGCTAATATTTTCGGTAACTAACTGTTACCATCCTCAGGCAGTAATGACTGACTGACTGTCTTCTTCACACTTGGATGATTTTGGTGTTTCTAGAAGACAGTCGTAAATTCTGGGAAGATCCCGGCCCCGTCTCTGTTGAGCTTGACTCTGTTTCTCCTGTCTGATGGCTATGGACTCCTTTATCTTGCGATTTAGGCAAATAGTTAGGACTATTTATGGATGCAGAATCCCCGAGAATGTAAATTGGATATGGCATCATTTGGAAATACCCGAGAAAGTGTTGTAATGTGAAAGGTTATTGTTTATAATTGGGCTTGGGAATTTCCAATTTACATCATAATATGTTGTCAAGGTGAATGAAGTAATGGACTATTAATAGAATGGGACATTTTGGTGTTTAGTGAATAAGAAAATGCACAGGATTTTTGGCAGAGATTAACACAGTGCTGTCGTGGGTTAGTTAACGTGCTAACAATCCATATGCCTTCAATGAAAGGAACTTGAGAACCAGACATATCTTATGTAGTCAATGTATTATACAGTAATAACGAAGATCAAGAATACGGCAAAGTGCGTACTTGTTCCCAGAAAGGAATATATCCTTATGTCGATTTGCTGAAGTCTGGTTTATGAAACACCACATCTGTCAATGTAAGTGGAAACAGTGAGATGCAAGGCAGACCTGTTTTCCATTAGATATTGTGTGAAAGGTGAAAATAGCACCATTTTGGATATTGTCATCTGTGCGAAGATTTTATATACAAAGGATTATAGTATTATTGAATCAGGATATACATCAGAACTTTGTAATTAAGAACAAGAAGAAGTCTATATTACTAAACAGTGTATTTGATTAATTCTCAATGATTGTATGTATTTATGCTCATTAATAAATGGTAAATCATACTTTACTTTTGATTAAAGATTATTATTAACTTAATCAAACAGTGTGTTTTGCTGTGCATTGTAAACTGAATTTGGGAAGAAGGTGTTTTCGGCTTTGAGTCTCTAACGACTCGTAACAATATTGTGAGTATAATTAATTAAAACTACTTCTCAGTTACCTCTTTATATTCATTGGATGGGGCGAGTGTGGCACAGGGCCATAAATGACAAACCACATTGTCAAAAACACTGAGGGATAGTATATAAGATATACAGTAAGCCAAATAATTAAGGTACCAGTTATGTTCACCCCTGTATATCCTAAATAAAGAGAAATATGTCAAAATAAAAACCGGCAGCCAATGCCTGTACTCTTTAGCTATGATTTCAGACCTTATTTGTTGAAATTGGTTGAGAATTAAAGAAACTGTGCACTACAAATATTACTGTATCCAAATGCTTGTTAAATTACTCGCGCATGCTCCAGCCGCTGGACCAATCACAGTCGACTCAGCGAGATCCTGCCGATGTTTGCCGAATGACCAGCCGAACTTTTAATCTTCGTGTGTTCGGCACGGGGATTCTAGAAAGGTCTTTGAGGATTGAATGATGTTTTGAATCTGACAACTTTCAACTCGCATTTAGACAAAATGGCAATCTACACGAAGTTTTTTAAACCTTGAAAATCGGTGAAGAGATAAGGAAGATAATGACATTTTTCAGCGCATATGTTTTTGATCATCGCAAGATTTACAATTTCTTGGATTTTTTCGATGAATACTTTGATTTTTTTCATCATCGGAAAACTACACAGTATAACACTGTGCAAGTTTTAACGTGTTACATTTTCGAGTTTTGTGTTACATTTACGCCAAAGTTGGACCAAATTTGAGTAATATTTCGGATTTTCCCGTTTCTACTGCACGGAAGATCATAAGGCCGAATAAAAATAAAACATGTTTCTCGTCCCCTCCCGCTTCCTTTTTTGAGGCCGCTTCAAATTTATTTTCAGTTTTTAAAATTCAGTCAAAACTTTTGAAGAAAGATGTCTTGGAAGTTGAGATGTTTTCTATAGCCTTGCTAATATGCAAGAAACAATTCTGGATGGTTCTGTGATTACTAGCGGGGGCGTACCTACCAGAATAATAAAATAAAAAGGACCTCAAGCCCCTCTTCCTCCTTTTTTTAAATCCCGGACGCGAAACATGTTTTTATTTTTACTCGGCCAAATCATCCTCCAGACACGCTCCAGAAGACATGCAAATGCATAGAGTAAAATACCAATCACCTGTTTAAGGGTAGATGCGGTATTGTTGGTCGAAGCAGCCAAAAAAAAAAATCGATTTTTATTGTCTAAATCAATATATTATTGAAGAATAACACTTTGATGTTTTGCAAAAGTTCATTCTACAAATCATATACTTTGAAAACTTGCTTAATTTATTGTTGTTAATGAGTTATGCACATTTTACAAAAGTGTTGTTATTTCAGCCCTCTTTACAACATAACTCAAAAACCACAGGACCTACAAAAATATTTCTGTGATATTTGAATTCTTCTACACGCTCGCAAGGAAATGAGCAATGCAATTTTTGCCAAAGCTCACTACCATTCGCAAGATTTTGTGAACTACCAAATCGCAACACTTTAAAATAGTGTATTACCTTAACTGGTATTGATCATAGTAATTCTTTGTACTCCATGCATTAGCATATCTTATCGAGCGTGTCTGGAGGATGATTTGATTCACGGCGGGAAGTGCAGGGCAGCGTGAGTGAACACGGGTCACTGAATTGGCATAAAGGTCACACAAAACAGCTTCCGCGCAAGCGTGGTAACCTCACAGTAAAAAATGTGACCTTACAAAGCTGTCGAGTATTTAGATACAGCGGTATAATAGTGTGTAAGTTCGTAGTGCGGTGAGCTAAAACCTAATGAACATACAAAATTAAAAGTTGCACTTTTGTGTTGTAATCAATGAAAGCACGACGCTAGTTTTGCGTGCTAATCAATGAAAGCACGGCGCTAGTTATCTTGTTCGCGAACGCTTTGTGTACAAATCATTAGGGCATGGAATGGGGGTAACCTGCAACTTTAAATCCCGGGTTTTAAATTTGCATCTTCTTTGGATTTTTGGATTGCCGTGTCTTTATTTCTTGAACAGCTTCAACGAATGAGGTCTTAAATTTGAGCTAAAAGATGCCGCTATTGGTTCCAATTATGGTATATCTGCCTTTATTTAGAATATACAGGGGGTGAACGTGACTGGTACCTTAATTTTTTGGCTTGCCGTAGATATTACATTTTATGCTTGAATACAAACACTTGCAACTGCAATCCGAGGTCCCTGGTACAACCATCTCTAAATTCTACCAACCGAATGCTCTTTGAAACTTTTATACTTTCATCACATCTTTATTTAACAAATGAACGCAACTCATTCCAGTTTTACTGTTCTTCTACTATTAATTTTTCATGAATTATTTGATTCGTTCTTTCCAAAACAACAAGATACATTCCAACTGATTGGTCATTTCAACTTTTCATCTTAGACACTGAGAATAATTTCAGCCTGACGCGACCACATTCGGAAGAGCCTATTAGAATAGTTTTAAGTAATACCTTAATTTCATTGATACTCATGATATCATTAAATCAGGCTCACGTACGTATTGCATGATGCGAGGATTTTGGTACTTTTAGTCCAGTATCTACCAGGGTTTAATGTGCACCCCCAGGACTCTACTAAACCAACTTTTTAACTTCCTTTTATAGTCCTATAACACATTCAATGTTAACAAAATTATTTCTCGGCACTCCGGCCATATTCAAGGTTAAAGGTCAATACAGTGGTCAAATTTCAAAGTTGCTTAAATCTGGTTAGCAAGCACACCAAATTATTTCTGTCATTGCAAGAATTCAGAAAAAGCATAGTTTGACCTACCTGCGACATACCGTTCTTGAGTTACAAGCAAAAAGGTCAAATTTTGGGGGTGGTCAGTTTTTTTGGCCACACAGGGACCAAAAATTAAAAATGTTCCGAAATTGCTCGTAATGCAAAAACAAGTCAAAAAAGGAATCGTTTGCACTATCTAAAATGCTTCGTTATTGACAAAATTGGTCAATAAAGGTCATTCCCCACTACAGCCTACCGGGGTATTGACCACAAAAGTACAGAAACAAATTAGTAGTAATAGGATTTAGTGGTAGTCCCAGCAGTACTGTTTCACTAGATAATCACAGGACCAGGGGCCGCTGCTTATTTCCAGGCTTGATTGGGGTTTACAAATCTTTCTTTCATTTCCATTGCTTGTATTTATTGCAAGAGTGCACAGCCACGTTAAAACCCGTGATCATTTCACCTCGACATTCGTAAGGCTCATGTTTCTGTACCCTTGAGAAAAGGGTGCGTGCGAAGAAGAATAGTAATAACATGGAATGAGACTGATGAACATTAAATTAAATGCTTATTTTGGACAAAACTCATGAATTTTATGCAAAATTGTATTCCAATGACACTGATTTTGATAAATGATACGATAAACAAACGTATCAGTGTTGTATAGTCCTCGAGTACCGTCCTTGTCCATGGCCTTGGACGTGTAGTCCTTGGCCTCGGACGTGTAGTCCTTGGCCTTGAACCTCGACAACAAGGACTCGACAAGGACAAGCAAAATCATCAAAAATGCAGCAAATGAATAACATTTCTTTGATCATTCACTGTTTCTGTGAACCACCTACATGTACCACCTTTTGTATCGATTATTTGTTTATTTACCTTATCTTAGGCTTGTAACTTTTTTCCATTTTCCAAATGTGTAGCTCCTGGTCCAGACCTGCTTATTTCCAGGCTTGATTGGGGTTTACAAATCTTTCTTTCATTTTCATTGCTTGTATTATTTTATAGACAGCAATCACAACATTACAGCCTGAGACCATAATAATATGGTATTAGATTGCAGCCACATTAAAATCCGTGATCAATTCACCTCGACATTCAAAAGGCTCATGTTTCTGTACCCTTGAGAAAAGGACAAGCCAGAAGAAGATTATTAATTACATGGAATGAAATTGATGAACATTCAACAATTGCAGATTAAATGCTTATTTTGTGGACAAAACTCGTGAAATTTACACAAATTTGTATTCCAAGGACACTTATTCTGATGAATAATACGATAAACAAATGTTTGAATCCACTATTTGTTTCAAAATTGTCTGATGGTGGATAATCGTTACACACACTTGTATTCCTATGCTAAAACTACACTGCAAAAAATATTTTACTCAACATTGAGTAAAAAGGTCACAACTCAACAGTTGAGTCAAAAGATTACTCAACAAATGAATAACAAATTACTCAACATTGAGCTCATGTTGAGTAATTTTTTACTCAACTGTTGAGTTGTGCCCTTTTTACTAAATGTTGAGTAAAATATTTTTGCAGTGTAGTTTTAGCCTTGGAATACAAGTTCCAAAATAGGGTTTATATATAGTATATGTTGCCTATACTGTTAGAACATGTAGAACAATGATTGTAACCAACACGGATTACCAGGTGAACCACACGGTTGTTGGTCAAAATTTTAAACAAACAAGTTTAAACTTCTGTGCGTTAATAAGTACGCTGTTTAAACTTGCTGGTTAAACATTTTAACTAACAATTTTCTGGACTCTTTTCGTTAGCAAGGTGTATTCTGACCAGCCAAGTTTTTCATATTCGTTGAGCAGATCATGATTAAAATGATTCGATATCTTAATCACAAAACTTACACGGGATTTTGCTTGCTTCTTAGTCAACCAGTTGCCCCAGTAGCATTTGGTCCTGATTCGTAACAGGGCGGTGAAGCATATTATACCCGCATGCGAATCATGGACGGGTATATTTTTATCCTGTGGTTTCTTCTTCTCCTCCTCCTCCTTCATCAAACACATCATTCTGTCAAGGCTAGCGCTAAATCTACAAGGGCCCCAGGGCCCATATGTGGTACACTTACGAGCCCTACCCCGTAGATTTATCCTTTGCCCATCTTGGCCCCAGAGGTCAAAGGTCACGGGCCCCAGGGGCCCAAATGTAAAAATACAAAGCCTCAGGGCCCCGAGTTGGTACACTGATAGATATACTCTATATAATACAAGTATACACGAGCCCCCTATGTCATATATTATGGGCCCCAAGGCCCCAAATGTTAAAATAAGGGGCAACAGATTGACAAGGCAAGGCTAGCTATAAAACTACAAGAGCACTTGGGCTCATATGTGGCACATGTATGAGCCCTAAGTTGTAGATGTGGCTTTTGCCCATTGGCTCCAGATGTTTAAGGCTAGGGGTCCCAGAGGCCCAAATGTTAAAACAAAGGGCCGACCGTTTCTCAGCAAATAAAGTAGCTACAGGATTCAGATTTGATACACTATACACGTGTGGCCGAGTGGATAAGGCGCCCGACTCATAATCCATAGGTTGCGAGTTCGAGCCCCGCTCGTGCCAACGTGTTGTGTACTTGGGCAATGCACTTTATACTCATTGCCTACTGGGGGATGGGATTGGGTTGGATTAGATGTTTGTATAGTGGTTTGTTTCAATGTTGCAATATTGGCACTGATTAAGCTGCTGCCTGTAAATTGCATTGTGTCTGTTTAGGTGTGTTTTATGCACAATTCTAGCAATTTGACCTGCGGGTCACCATTAGAGATTGAAATAAAACCTTCCTTGTTTTACACTAATAGTTTTTCAGCATTATATTGTTATATTTATGTCACATAATACGGGCCCCAGGGCCCGAAACGCTAAAACATAGGGCGGGCCGTTATATGAATTTCCTTTTAAGTGTTCCGCTGCGCGCGAATAAATTTAGGTTCTACAAAACGTAAAAATTGTAAAAATATGGACTTATATTAAATAAGATTCGGTTCCCACATCCACAAACAAATTGATGAAAATAGAGAACTTATAGTCAAATGCAGCAAACCTTTGACGAGCGCGACTACCGTGATGTTGCAAATTCAGCGCTAACAACGCGTACAGCGCACGGTTCATTCATAAATTTCTACTCAGCAACAACATATCGCCTTAGCAGCCAATCAGAGACAAGTGCGTGCAACGCAGTAAATACGCGATGTATCCTTACAATACGCGCTCGTCAAAGGTTTACTGCATTTTAGTATAGGCCTAACGATTAAACAAAAAAAATGCGAACACGAATGAAAATTCATCAAAAATAATTGTAGTTAGGGTTTTAACTGGATTTTTTTGCCTGTACTTAAAAAAACAACATTACAAAGTACATATCGAAAAAACAAAATCCCGTGAAAGAAACAACGCCTAGAGTGCACAGCCATGTTAAAATTTGAACACGAGTGAAAGAGTGAAATGAAATCCATCAAAATCTTTCTTTCATTTCCTTTGCTTTTATTTGTAAACAACATTGCAAGAGTGCACAGCCATGTTTCTGTACCCTTGAGAAAAGGGTGCGTGCGAAGAAGAATAGTAATAAGAAGATATAAAGTTGCGGTAGCAAGTTTAATAATACTGTCCAAAATAGGTTTTTTGTCTGTACACTGTTAAAACACATGTTAAAATTTTAACCAACTCGGATTACCAGGTAAATCACACGGTTGTTGGTTAAGGGTACACGACGTATTGTTGGTCGAAGCAGCCAAAAAAGAAATCGATTTTCATTATTTAAATCAATATAGTATTATTGTTGTTATTAATAAGTTATGTACGTTTTACAAAAGTGCTGTTGTTTCAGCCCTCTTCACAACATAACTCAAGAACTGTGCCAGGGAAGTAGCTGGAAAGGAACTGAAAAGGAGCAAGAGAAACTCTCAGAAACCACTCTAAGGATTCTCAAGAAGAGAAGGGAAATGAAACAACAAACTAACATGTAAGTATGTAAAACCATCAAAAAACGAACGAAGGCAGAACTAAGGGAACACAATGTCAAAAATATACAGCGAACCTTGGAAGCAGGCAGAAGCTACAAAAAGACAAAACAAGCATTAACACTTGGGAGATCTCAGATGGTTGCCCTGCAAGATGAGGATGGGGAAGTAATAACGGACCCGGATGGAATTGTATCCAGGGTTTAACATCTCTACCAGGACCTTTACAGCAGCAATATCTCAGTAGAAGGCCCACATAATAGTCACAACCAGTAATCACAATATACCACCCATCAACGCAGATGATGAAGTAGGATCTGCCCTTTAAGATTGAAGAAAGGAAAAGCACCAGGATAGGATGAGATACTGACTGACGTGTTGAAGGAGGGAGGTGAAGTTGTAAGCTATGCGATCTCTTCCCACAGTGTATCCGAGAAGGCAGAATACCAGACAATTGGAGCAATGCCATTATCATCCTTCCACGGTTGTTTGATGTATATAGAATTGTCTTCATTATTAACTAAATGCAAACTATAGATGGCGCTTTCTACCCTAAACCATATTTCTTTATTTTCAAGGGTAGGTGATTAATACTGCCATTAAAACAGCTGGAATAGGTGAAACAAGCAACAAGGGAATTTTATAAACATATTTTATCAAACAATAAAAGGAATTAATTGTATTAAAAGCTTGAAAGAGTAATTTCCAGTAACTAAATAGCGCCACCAATCTTGTCATAAATAGATACATTTTATATCCCAAAAAGCTTTAAAAAATACTAAAAAAGTGAATAATTTTGTAAAAGAGGGGAAATTAAAGTTGAGAACGACTCAAAAGCATCTGTATACATTAGCACGATATCACTTTTAGCTGTTTAAGCATAAATTTTGGTTATACATGATGTTTTGTTTGAAAAACTAATAAATGATCCCATCAAACAACTGTGCTTCTTCATAAGAAAGGCAACATGACAGATCAAGGAAACTATCACAAAAATCATCACCAATAGCCTCACTGCTACCTTGGACGTCATCCAACGCCGAGAACCAGTCGGATTTAGAAGCGGATTCTCTATAACATATCACCTACATGAAGTTAACCAGATCACAGAGAAAGCAAATGAATACCAGCAACCACAGTGTTTGGCTTTCGTAGACTATGAGAAGGCTTTCGACAGCATTGAAACTCCAGCTCTACTACATGCACTGGTTGATCAGCGAATCAAGAGCACGTATGTCAACATATCAAGGATATATACAGTAAAGGAACAGTTACATTCTGAAAGCAACAAATTCAACATTCACCGGGCTCGACAGGGAGATACCATATATGGTTAAGGGTACACGACGTATTGTTGGTCGAAGTGTTGTGGACCATAAATGTCCTCAATACTTTCCACAATGGTTTCTAGGACCCCCACTATATTTTTTGGATTTCTTGATATGTGAAATAACATGTTGTGACATTTGAGAAGTCAAGCATCCTGACACCTCTGAAGTGGTGACCTTAGGTCAGTGCCAGTCCTTGAATAAATGCATTAACCACTGGTCACAACTTCAGATTCTCATGGTGTTTCTCTTCAAATTTGTCATCAACAGGTATGTTTATAGTTCAAATGTTCTAATATGAATTTTCTATTAATATCCAAGAATACATTGAGCTGTGTAGAAATGATAAAGTCTGCAAGGGACTCTTAAAAAGCCAGTTTTCTGAGTCCACCTTGTGGGATGCTCCGTTATAATATGGTCATCTATGAGTGCACATGCAGGAGATAAATCATCAGTTATTCATGCCTCTCCTGTGCTAGTTTTCACATAAGACCAAAGGTATGTGTTCAGATATATTGCATTAAGTTATATTATGTTTCACAAGGAAGTAAAATAGTTGTAGTTTTAAGGAAAATAGTAAGAAAATCAGGGCTTCATCTATCAAGAGTGTTGCTAGATGAAGCACCCAAAAAGCACCCAAATCACTGTTTAAGGAAAGGGAGCCACGCTCGATTGCACCTGTTTGGGCTCCAAAGGAGGGAGTCTGGCAACCCCCAAATGGACAGTGCACACAAAGCAAAGAGATAAGGAGCACATGGTCCTGCACCCACGTGTGAAAGTTTAGTTGCCATGACAACTCTCTAGATTCCACAGTATGGCCTATGCACAGTTTATGGTATATGTAAAGAGACAGGAATCATAACAAAGGTCAGCTGATTGAGATAAATATAGGAAATTAGGATAGCCTATTAAAGAGTTTTTGGTACATTAATAAATGTATGTGCTGATCAAAATATATGTTCAAGTAAACATGACAATTTACCCTTAAGTATATTATATTTTGGAATGAGTTGTTAAAAGTTGGAAATCCTATTATAAGTGTATAATAATAATAATAATAATAATAATAATAATAATAATAATAATAATAATAATAGTAATCATAAGGATAATAATAATACTAGTGATAATTAGAGAAACATGTATTAAGGGTAAATGATGTAAACATCATAATAGTAATGAGTAATGATGGAGATGTATATGATTGAAAAGATTCGGCTTATCATGCTAATTAATAATATTAGTTTCACAAGCATTCAACAGATCATATTAGGGCATAGATTTTATGGTTTATGATTAAAGTATTGTTTGGTATTGCTTGAGCATGACATGCGATGGTTAAAAGTTAAGGATTGATATTTAACATTGCATAAGATACTAATATTCATATTTTATAGATTGAGGTATGAGCTTAACAGGGAACAAAAGTATAGTTGTTGAATTCGCAGTCAGATGCCCGTTAATTAAGAGGACAACTATACCAATGTTGAAGTTAAGGTCGTAACTTTCGTAATATAGATATTTTTAGTGCATTTATTATGTTTAACCGATCAGGCCAGTCCTTGAATAAATGCATTAACCACTGGTCACAACTTCAGATTCTCATGGTGTTTCTCTTCAAATTTGTCATCAACAGAGTATGATGCCCTCTCGAAACCTGGCCCCGTAACATTTTGGCGATCCTGCCAGGACCCATGCTGTGAAGATAGATATGAAGAGCAGATGAGTGACTACCATATCCCGACGGACAGTATCCATGATTGGACAGGAATAGACGAGAGCGACCAGATAGGTGACGAGGTTTTAACAGATTTTAACAGTCCCACCAACTAATCATGGATGCAATAGAGGAGACCTTGGTTAACATTCAGGGATCCTTGTACCAGCTCGATCTGGAAGATCTGGTCAAGGTAACTGTCTTGTTGAAAATGGAAGTTGGTGCTGATGTGGCCAATCGTCTGAAAGTCATCCAGGCCATCGTGACATACCTTCACAGCACTGATCTGTCTGAGACAGAAGACAAGGGCATGTCAGTTTTGATAATGGTACAAGAGCAGATAGAGGGATGGCTACATCCGCCTGGTGATAAGGACAACCCCAAACAAGATGCCCAAGCTGAGCTGAAAACACTGACGGAAGCGCACTTGCTCCAGGTAGCAGCTTTGGAAGCGGCCTTCAAGGAAAAGATTGAGCTACTGGAAAAGAAGTTGGGAAATGCAACAACGTCCACCAAGGTCACGCTGCAGGGAGTGAGGCTACACAAAGACTGCAGGATTAGTGGTCAAATCGGGGGAGTAACCCAAAAAGACAGGCTAAGTTTCTCTAGTCTCAACCACCAGATAGGGACAGCCCTAAAAAAGGGCTACAAGGAGGCTGAGGTAGTGGAGGCCGTGATCAAGGCAGTGAACCCGGGGATCCCCCTAAGATCCGTGTTAGAAGGAAACGTAGACCTAACCTTGGAGAGGATGAGGGCAATAATTCGAGCCCACTACCAGGAACGGGATGCCACTGATTACTACCAGGAGCTCTCCAGCCTGAAGCAAGAGAAGACAGAGACCCCGCAGGACTTCGTCATGAGGGCAATTGACATTAAACAGAAGATTGTTTTCCTCGCTGCGAATTCCGTGACTGGGCCTAAATATGATACCCAGTTGGTCCAAGGGATGTTTCTGCGCACCATGGCGACGGGTTTGAGCGACGATAACATCAGAGCAGATGTCAAACCTCACCTCATAGATGGTGTCACAGATGAGGCATTGCTTGAAAGGATTAATGTGGCTGCGGGACTGGAGACTATGAGGCAGCAGAAGACGGAGGTCAAGAAGAGTATACACGTCAGCAAAGTTGATGCAGAAAGAGTACAGCCAGATAAGTCCAGCAGGCAAGACAAGGCTATTGAGGCGCTCACTGCGGGCCTTGCTGATTTAAAAGCATGTGTGATGGCCTTACAGGCGAAGTCCCCAACGGAAAGGAGAGATAATGGGCGTGGTAACCATAGAGAAAGAGGGTGTCAAGGGTGTCGTGAGCAAGGACTGGGTGGTCAGTGTAGGTACTGTTTCAAATGCGGCAGCAGTGGACACATTGCCCGAGGCTGCACCAGTGGAAGCCCTTCGCACTACCAGGGAAACGGCTATCGAGCACCTCGAGAGGACAGAGTGTAGCTTACCAAACAAAGTCCTCAACCATGTCAACTGTAAATAATGTAAATAAGATAACACCGAAAGAACCATCAACAGAGCATAACCACCCCAAGAGGAACAAGTTGATCAAGTTAGTTGGACGACGGTGTCTGGTAAGGGTTGCCGTGAATGGGGAGCAGACCATCGCGCTGTGGGACTCTGGAGCGCAGGTCTCCATGATCTCGCGACAGTGGTGGAAGCAAAATATTCCACACACTGAATTACAGTCCATCAAATCTCTCTTGGAACCCAGCCTAAGTTTGACAGCAGCCAATGGTACCGATATTCCTTTCGATGGATGGCTTGAGGTAGTCTTAGAGTTTCCCACGGCTGATGGAAGACCCCCACTCCAACTGATAGTCCCTGTTCTGGTCACTTCAGCATCATTGGAAGAACCAGTGATTGGTTACAACGTCATTGAAGAGATCATCCAACGAGACGCCAGATCACCATCAGAACAAGATCAAATCTTCAAGAAACTCTTCCTGACCGTCAAGGCAGATAAAGTAACGCAGATCTTGAACGTGATTCGGGCAGGCGATATGGATACCATTTGCACAGTGAAGACTGGGAAGACCTGCACCGTCATTCCCAAGGGAGAGACAGTTCTGGTTACCTGTAGAGCGCATGCTAATGCAAACCAAGAGACAGTAGCTCTGTTTGAACCAACACCTGTTAGTTCACTGGAAGGCCTGCAGCTGCACGAGACACCAGTAACAGTACCAAAGGGTTCTTCATGCCGTGTGGCTATACCCGTCACGAATACATCCTCCCGTGATATTATCTTAGGAAACAGAACGTCCCTGGGTACTCTCACCGTAGTGAGATCGGTCATTCCGGGTAACTTACAGGAGCCAAGAGCCGATGGTCACGATGATGCTGCTGATTCAACCGTGCGAGTCAATTCGGTAGGATCTGAGACTTCTCCAGATTGGATACCGCCAGTTGATCTGGACCACCTTCCCTTAGACCATCAGGATCTGGTGAAGAAGATGCTGCGAGAAGAATCCGCATCCTTTGCACGTGACGAACAAGATATGGGAAAAATTACATCGCTAAACATGCACATCAACCTGACTGATCAAGATCCCGTACAAAGATCATATATATCGGTACCCAGACCACTCCACCTGGAAGTGAAGGAGTATCTCTTGGATCTAATCCATCGTGGCTGGATTATAAAGTCCCAGTCCGCATACTCTTCACCACTGGTATGCGTGCGGAAGAAGGATGGGAGTCTTCGCCTGTGTGTTGATTACCGTGCCCTGAACGCCAAAACCACTCCAGACAGACAACCGATCCCCAAGATACAAGATGTCCTCAATGCCCTTGGTGGAAACACCTGGTTTTCCACCCTCGACCAGGGAAAGGCCTACCACCAAGGTTTTATGGATGAAGAGTCGCGACCATTAACAGCCTTTGTAACCCCGTGGGGCTTATATGAGTGGGTACGGATTCCCTTCGGGTTGAAGAATGCACCAGCGGCCTTCCAGCGGTGCATGGAGGATTGTTTAGGAGACTTTAATTTTGACATTTGTACCACATACCTAGATGATGTCCTTGTCTTCAGTTCCACCTTTGAACAACATGTGGAACGGCTTCGGAGAGTACTTCGCAGAATGCGAGAATTTGGTATGAAACTCCGTTCAAGTAAGTGTGAGCTGTTCCGGAAAGAAGTTAAGTACCTGGGGAAAGTCATCTCACCTGAAGGATACCGACCAGATGAGAAAGATATCGTCGCTCTTCAAGCACTAAGGAGCAGAGAGCCAAAGACTGTCGGAGATCTCAGACAACTTCTCGGATTGGTAGGCTATCACAGGAAGTTTATTCCACAGTTTGCTCAGATAGCGCAGCCACTTTACCAGCTACTTGCCAGCCCAGAAGGCACGAAGAATCATCCCAAATTACCGAAGGGCAGAATGCCGAAGAAGGGAAACAGAAAGACTAACAATAGCATACCTTCAAAGACCCCTATACTGTGGAATGAAAAGCACCACATGGCTCTTACTACCCTGCTGGACCAGATGCTCAATCCCCCTGTGATGGCATTCCCAGATTTCAACCTCCCATTCCAGCTGTTCACTGATGCTTCAGCAGATGGACTGGGTGCCGTCCTCTACCAAGAACAACATGGGAAACCCAAGGTGATCGGTTACGGATCCCGGACACTCAACACGGCTGAGAAGAATTACCATCTTCACTCTGGCAAACTGGAATTTTTAGCCCTCAAGTGGGCAGTCACGGAACAGTTCAGGGATTATTTGTACTACGCACCCTCCATCACCGTATTCACAGACAATAATCCCTTGACCTATGTAATGTCGACAGCACGGCTAAATGCCACCGGTCAGCGGTGGGTCGGCGAGCTTTGTGATTACCACCTGACATTGAAATACCTCCCTGGAAGAGTGAACACAGCGGCTGATGCATTGTCCCGGATGCCAAAGGACATCAACCAATACATGAAACAATGCAGCAAAGAAATAACTCCTCCTGCTTTCCAAGCAATTGCTAGAGCTTCCAAGCAAGCAACAGACCCAGACAACACATTAATTGCAGCTGTTACCACCAACCCAGCTACGCTTCAGCAACCATGTGATCGTCTGGATTTGACAATCAGGTCATTAACGGATGATGAGATCCTCAAAGCTCAGAGAGAGGACTCAGAGATTGGAAGTATTCTTAGAGCTAAGCAGACAGGGAGCCGACCCCCAGCAATAAAGGAGAAGTCAAGAAATCGATTACTTCATGAGTGGAAGAATCTGGTGATCGACAGTAGGGGTATTCTACATCGCAAAACCACCAGTAGATATCAGCTGGTAATACCCAAAGAGTACAGACCAATGATATACCGACAGCTACATGGTGAGATGGGTCATTTAGGCGCAGATCGAGTAGTTAATCTAGCAAGAGACCGGTTCTATTGGCCGGGCATGCAAGCAGACTTTGAGCACTACATCGCCCATGAATGTTCATGCCTTAAACAAAGAAGACCTCACCGTCCACCCAGAGCTCCGATGCAGCCAGTAATCACCTCAGAGCCCCTGGAGCTGATCAGTATTGACTTCCTTCATCTTGAACGAAGCAAGGGAGGCTATGAATATATCTTAGTGGTAGTCGATCACTTTACCCGGTTCGCTCAAGCGTACGCTACAACCAACAAGACAGCTAAGACAGCAGCTTCAAAGTTGTTTGATGACTTCATCCCCCGGTTTGGCTTCCCCCAACGCATCCTTCATGACCAGGGTGGAGAGTTTGAGAATAAGCTATTCGACCAACTGCAGCGCTTGGCAGGAATCCAGCACGCTCGGACTACACCATATCATCCCCAGGGTAACGGCAAGGCAGAACGATTTAACCGCACCTTACTCTCCATGCTTCGTACCCTACCAGAGAACCAGAAGAGCAACTGGAAAGAATCCCTAAACAAGATGGTACATGCCTATAACTGTACGCGAAGTGAAGCCACCGGATACTCACCCTTTTTCTTGCTCTTCGGACGCTCACCCCGACTACCAGTAGATCTTCTATTTGGCACTGAAGGTGAAATGAAAGGTGGTGCAGACCATGCAAGCTATGTAGCCAAATGGAGAAAACAGATGCAGGCTGCCTATGAGATTGCATCAAAACATGCAGAGCTTTCTGCGGCTAAGGGGAAAAGAAACTACGACCAAAAGGCCCACAGTAATGCTTTGATGCCAGGTGATCGAGTTCTTGTCCGTAATGCAGCCTCTCCAGGAGGCCCAGGAAAGCTAAAGGCATACTGGAAGGATGCAGTCTATGTGGTCACAAAGAAGATGGGCCCAGACTTACCTGTCTACGAAGTCAAGCTTGAAAACGGCAAGGGAAAGATGCAGGTTGTCCACAGGAATATGCTTCTACCGTGTGACTACCTTCCAAAGGAAAACTCAAGTGGACTTGACATGACACAACGGGGAACTGCTCCGAAAAGGCCCAAACCTGCCATGACCAAGCCCCCACCACCTGCTTACGAGCCTGTCCAGCTGAATAGTGAATCTGACTCTGATTCAGATGAGGAAATGATCCCTCTCAGAGTTTTACGGTCACACAGTAACCCACCTACATCTTCTAGCACCCCTTCCAGTACAGAATCGATAGCTCCCTTGCATACGACAATAGGAGCTGGAGAGGGGCTGCAAACAGCTGAAGATGCAACAGAGAAAGTAGATGATGAAGAAGAAGAGGTAGAAGAAAAGAATGACAGTGAAGAGGAAGAAGAAATTAATGAAGGCGAGGAAGAAGTAGAGAATGAAGATGAGGCAGAGGGAACAGAAGAAGAAGATGATGATACTTCTGCTGATCTTCCTCATGTGGAAGCAGAACTAGAATCAGCAAATGAAGATCAAACAGAGCTGCATGCACATGAGCAGCATCCAGGAAACCCTGCCTCAACCTTCCTCACAGACCAACACACAGCTGAGGGACCTAGTTCAAAACAGTCCCCCGACCCAGCCATCAGTAGTACACCTGCAGTGCCTGACATTGGAGACAGTATCTCACACGAGAATGTTCCTCACACCAGCGCGGAGCCAACTACAACCCACAGTGATCCGGAAGATGACAGTGATGGCGATCAACATCTCCGCAGGTCTACAAGAGATCGCCGACCTCCTCAGACATTCAATTACTATGGGATGGGAACACCAGCATGGCAGAGCCAAGTGAATGGAGTGCAATGCAACGCCCAACAATTTAACCAAGAGTGGATGGCCGACCAATATCATCGAGCAAACAATATGGCTACAGCCCCTCCAGCTAACACCGTAGGCCCGTGGCCACCTCCCCACCCTCTGATGGCATACCCATATCCACCGGGATGGCCACCAGCGTTCATGCCACCTTGGATGACACCCCACCACCAAAATGGAACTCCGCAACAACCGCATCATTGGATGTATCCCCATCAAGTGTAATAAAATTGAATTTGTGAGTTTGGCATAGAAATTGGTCTACAGATAAGTAAGACGACAGGGATAATGCATAGCAGATGATGTACAGCCATGAACAATTCCAGAAAAGGTGTTGATTCGCTCTTTATGGAGAACCAAAATATTATGGACCAGATGGCTGTGAATCCACATGAAAAGGTCTTACGTAACTAGTATAAAGTACAAAATGCTACCAATGCCGAACTGAACTAGCTTGTACTGTGACACCTCCCACAGTTAATGACTATGATGTCACCGAACAAGCAGTTTGAGATAATGTAGAAAATGTTCCATGGACAAGTCACAGGACTCTAAGGATTATAAGATAAATCCAGTATGCAGAATATCACGATGTGAACTCTGACGTTGATATGGAAGAGCAGGTCAAAATATGGTTAATCACTGTACAGTGTAGAAGAATGGAATGCGGGTCACCGCACATCGAGCATTTTACGAATGGAATTGTGATGTGACACCCGACAAAGATTTGACTGCTAATGAACCTTTGAGTTAAGCTGCGCAGCTTCTGAGTAGGAGTACAACGTACAATGGACTGCCAGGCAAATGATTCTGAAGGAATTAGGAAACACTAGCTTGTGGAGGTATGCGCGCACCCTACAAACGCACTCGTTTCCACCTGTCCAGTGACATGGGGTAGCCCTGGAACAGTAATGGATGTTCTTACCCAGTGCCATGGCAATTTAAAATTCCCCACCTCAGTGGTGTGTCAGTACCTGTGAAGTGAATAGTGGAACAACAACTTTCTATCCCGATGTGTGTATAACAGAAGATCACATTGTGTGAAATGACAATGCAGTTTTGCCAATTATGAGAGACTTTTGCCAACTACGAGAAACTTTTGCCAATTATGAGAGACTTTTGCCAAATATGACGCTTTCTATTGAGAACAATTTATAATTACGACAGCAAGTACAGACTTTGCATTTGCTTCCTATAACTGTACAGCAATGGATATATATGTGTACCCGGATGACGACAGCCAGTTGCGCTAATGGTGTTGTGCTGACGAACTGCTTCATTTTGTTGATGTATTAACGGACTGCAAGAATATCATGTCCTTATGGGACAGCCCTTTTTTAGTGGGGGAGGGTGTTGTGGACCATAAATGTCCTCAATACTTTCCACAATGGTTTCTAGGACCCCCACTATATTTTTTGGATTTCTTGATATGTGAAATAACATGTTGTGACATTTGAGAAGTCAAGCATCCTGACACCTCTGAAGTGGTGACCTTAGGTCAGTGCCAGTCCTTGAATAAATGCATTAACCACTGGTCACAACTTCAGATTCTCATGGTGTTTCTCTTCAAATTTGTCATCAACAGGTATGTTTATAGTTCAAATGTTCTAATATGAATTTTCTATTAATATCCAAGAATACATTGAGCTGTGTAGAAATGATAAAGTCTGCAAGGGACTCTTAAAAAGCCAGTTTTCTGAGTCCACCTTGTGGGATGCTCCGTTATAATATGGTCATCTATGAGTGCACATGCAGGAGATAAATCATCAGTTATTCATGCCTCTCCTGTGCTAGTTTTCACATAAGACCAAAGGTATGTGTTCAGATATATTGCATTAAGTTATATTATGTTTCACAAGGAAGTAAAATAGTTGTAGTTTTAAGGAAAATAGTAAGAAAATCAGGGCTTCATCTATCAAGAGTGTTGCTAGATGAAGCACCAAAAGCACCAAATCACTGTTTAAGGAAAGGGAGCCACGCTCGATTGCACCTGTTTGGGCTCCAAAGGAGGAGTCTGGCAACCCCAAATGGACAGTGCACACAAAGCAAAGAGATAAGGAGCACATGGTCCTGCACCCACGTGTGAAAGTTTAGTTGCCATGACAACTCTCTAGATTCCACAGTATGGCCTATGCACAGTTTATGGTATATGTAAAGAGACAGGAATCATAACAAAGGTCAGCTGATTGAGATAAATATAGGAAATTAGGATAGCCTATTAAAGAGTTTTTGGTACATTAATAAATGTATGTGCTGATCAAAATATATGTTCAAGTAAACATGACAATTTACCCTTAAGTATATTATATTTTGGAATGAGTTGTTAAAAGTTGGAAATCCTATTATAAGTGTATAATAATAATAATAATAATAATAATAATAATAATAATAATAATAATAATAGTAATCATAAGGATAATAATAATACTAGTGATAATTAGAGAAACATGTATTAAGGGTAAATGATGTAAACATCATAATAGTAATGAGTAATGATGGAGATGTATATGATTGAAAAGATTCGGCTTATCATGCTAATTAATAATATTAGTTTCACAAGCATTCAACAGATCATATTAGGGCATAGATTTTATGCTTTATGATTAAAGTATTGTTTGGTATTGCTTGAGCATGACATGCGATGGTTAAAAGTTAAGGATTGATATTTAACATTGCATAAGATACTAATATTCATATTTTATAGATTGAGGTATGAGCTTAACAGGGAACAAAAGTATAGTTGTTGAATTCGCAGTCAGATGCCCGTTAATTAAGAGGACAACTATACCAATGTTGAAGTTAAGGTCGTAACTTTCGTAATATAGATATTTTTAGTGCATTTATTATGTTTAACCGATCAGGCCAGTCCTTGAATAAATGCATTAACCACTGGTCACAACTTCAGATTCTCATGGTGTTTCTCTTCAAATTTGTCATCAACAGAGTATGATGCCCTCTCGAAACCTGGCCCCGTAACAGAAGCAGCCAAAAAAGAAATCGATTTTCATTATTTAAATCAATATAGTATTATTGTTGTTATTAATAAGTTATGTACGTTTTACAAAAGTACTGTTGTTTCAGCCCTCTTCACAACATAACTCAAGAACCACAGGACCTCCAAAAGCATATCTGTGATATTTGAATTCTTCTACACACTCGCTATGAACTGATCAATGCAATTTTTGCCAAAGCTCACTACCATTCGCAAGATGCTGTGAACTACCAAATCGCAACAGTTTAAAATACTTGCTAACCTTATAATTTTTAACCAACAAGTTTAAACTTATGTGCGTTAAGTACACGTTAGAACACTGGTTAAAATTTAAAATTTAACATAATTGTGGGTTAAAATTTTAACAAGTTTAAACTTCTGATAACGTGCGTTGAAAAGTTTAAACTAACAGTTTACCAAACCAGTAAAAGTATCACTATTAAACAAGACAACAAATAAACACAAATTCCAACCAGTACACAACCCAACTTGAACAAAAAGCAAAGGGTTGTGCAGGTGCGTGATTCGAACCCACAACCACCATTGGGTTGTGTGCCCGGTTGTGTGCCGATCGGAGTTTGTGTTTATTTGTTGTATTGGATGATTGTAACACTATGTGTTAGTAAACTGTTCTTTCTTTCTTATCATGCTTATTAATTATGTTCAGTTATCGTTGGTTATTTTCCACTTCCACTTATATATATACTACACGCGGATACCTTGAACACGATTCGACAAATAATGTAATGGTATATACTAGTAGTCCCATTTGTTCATAATATGAACAAATCGGACTACTATATTATAGTATATGACATTGCTGGAAAGTAAGTAAGTAGTGTAAGTCTCACCAACATGCATTTGTGGGCATGGTGAGTATGCCACAACCTGCAAGTAATTATGACGGCACAACTAAGGACAAGGCCCTCAGTCCCCAGCAGCTTTCAAACCACCAACCACGGGAGCGGTAGGAGAGGAGAGAGAGCAGAGGGTGCTAAGAATCTATGGGTTAGGACAGACTCCCTAAAGGAACTGACCTTAGGAATGTACAACGGAAGGTCCCTTCTGAGTGATGATCGATTGTGCGAACCAGAGAATGAACCAGACAACATAGAGTGTGATATCATTGGACTCAGTGAAGTAAGACGAAAAGGAGAAGCCTTATAATATTTAAAGCGTGAATACAATATACTACATAGGCGCAGAGAAGGGTGGCGCTAGTCAAGTAGGATTCATCATAAGAAAAGACCTCACAGCTAACGTCTTAATCTATAAGAGCACATCTGATAGAGTGGCACGGACGATCTTTAAGTTATCAAACCAACAGAAACTGAGAATAATCCAGATCTACATGCCAACCGCAAGCCACAAAGAGGATGCCTTTGAGGAAGTATATGAAAAAATCAATGGCCTTCTCAACCAAGATAAAGCAAGTCATATAATCATAATGCCAAGGTGGGAACCCAGAGAGCTAGAAAGCAGGTAGCTGGAAAATTTGGCATTGGCGAAAGGAATAATCGAGGAGACAAACTTCTGGACTTCTGGAATCATGAACACATTATTTACGAAGAAACCCTCTCGGAAGTGCACATGGCGAAGTCGAAATGGCACAACAAAGGATTAAATTGACTTCATCCTCTCAGACAAGCAGCACATTGTTACAGACGTATCTGTCCTCAACAAATTCAACACAGGCAGTATGAGAGTAGTAAGAGCTAAGATCCGCATTAACATGAGACTGGAAAGAGCCAAGCTAATGCGCAAGAAGACAGTCAATTTGAATCTAGACAAGCTACATCAACATTCACTAGAGTTCCTGTTAGCCCTACAAGTTTGATGCACTGGAAGATACAACTATAAGGAATCTGAAAAATCCAAAGCCATTACAGACACAATTAGTAGCTGTGCCAGGGAAGTAGCTGGAAAGGAACTGAAAAGGAGCAAGAGAAACTCTCAGAAACCACTCTAAGGATTCTCAAGAAGAGAAGGGAAATGAAACAACAAACTAACATGTAAGTATGTAAAACCATCAAAAAACGAACGAAGGCAGAACTAAGGGAACACAATGTCAAAAATATACAGCGAACCTTGGAAGCAGGCAGAAGCTACAAAAAAACAAAACAAGCATTAACACTTGGGAGATCTCAGATGGTTGCCCTGCAAGATGAGGATGGGGAAGTAATAACGGACCCGGATGGAATTGTATCCAGGGTTTAACATCTCTACCAGGACCTTTACAGCAGCAATATCTCAGTAGAAGGCCCACATAATAGTCACAACCAGTAATCACAATATACCACCCATCAACGCAGATGAAGTAGGATCTGCCCTTTAAGATTGAAGAAAGGAAAAGCACCAGGATAGGATGAGATACTGACTGACGTGTTGAAGGAGGGAGGTGAAGTTGTAAGCTATGCGATCTCTTCCCACAGTGTATCCGAGAAGGCAGAATACCAGACAATTGGAGCAATGCCATTATCATCCTTCCACGGTTGTTTGATGTATATAGAATTGTCTTCATTATTAACTAAATGCAAACTATAGATGGCGCTTTTTATCCTAAATCATATTTCTTTATTTTCAAGGGGTAGGTGATTAATACTGCCATTAAAACAGCTGGAATAGGTGAAACAAGCAACAAGGGAATTTTATAAACATATTTTATCAAACAATAAAAGGAATTAATTGTATTAAAAGCTTGAAAGAGTAATTTCCAGTAACTAAATAGCGCCACCAATCTTGTCATAAATAGATACATTTTATATCCCAAAAAGCTTTAAAAATACTAAAAAGTGAATAATTTTGTAAAAGAGGGAAATTAAAGTTGAGAACGACTCAAAAGCATCTGTATACATTAGCACGATATCACTTTTAGCTGTTTAAGCATAAATTTTGGTTATACATGATGTTTTGTTTGAAAAACTAATAAATGATCCCATCAAACAACTGTGCTTCTTCATAAGAAAGGCAACATGACAGATCAAGGAAACTATCACAAAAATCATCACCAATAGCCTCACTGCTACCTTGGACGTCATCCAGCCCCGAGAACCAGTCGGATTTAGAAGCGGATTCTCTATAACATATCACCTACATGAAGTTAACCAGATCACAGAGAAAGCAAATGAATACCAGCAACCACAGTGTTTGGCTTTCGTAGACTATGAGAAGGCTTTCGACAGCATTGAAACTCCAGCTCTACTACATGCACTGGTTGATCAGCGAATCAAGAGCACGTATGTCAACATATCAAGGATATATACAGTAAAGGAACAGTTACATTCTGAAAGCAACAAATTCAACATTCACCGGGCTCGACAGGGAGATACCATATCAACAAACCTTTTCAACACAGCTCTGGAAGCCAAAATACAAAAGCTTCACTGGGAAAAGAAAGGGATCAACATCAATAGGGAGAGGATAAACCACCTGAGAGTTACAGATGATATTGTAATCTTTGCAGAAAACTCTGATGATCTGGAGTCTACGCTACAAACCCTCAACAATGGAAGTAACCATACACTTTACCCCATAAACATACTAAAATTGTATTTTTGAATAAAATAAACACACTATCTGTGGTCATCTTGTGACTCCTACATTTTGGTCATCAAATATTTAATTACCCCCCTATTTTTCTTTCAAAAAATTTATGACTCCCAGTATATTTGGAACCCACCCCTTCCGAAAAAAATACCAGCCCCCTTATATCAGCAAGAAATTTGTTGCACACAAGCATTACATGTATGTAGCCAGAGCTTTCCTGTGGTATAAAAATCTCAATTTTGTTTGAGAAAAGTGGGGGATGAGGCTGTATTATCACGAAATGCCCCTTTAAGGTATAATTAGCGCCATGTGGCAAGGGTACCCGATATGGGCCCATGTCTAGCTAACTCGCTGCTTTCTATCAATTACATATTTCGCAGCATACTTGTTATATGCCTATTCGTTTAAGTCAAATGGTGTTTTTTCACGACTTTCCAATTTAAAAGGCAGGGGAAAGAAACGGAGTGCAGGAGGGAGATGTGAAAAGGAGAAGAACGGCGGAAAGATCGAGAGGGGAAGAATACAAAAAGAAAAGAAACAAAGAGGGCGGGAAAAGGGTAGAAAGGTAAAAGGGGAGAGAGTAAGAAGGGGGAGAGAGGGCGTGACAAAGTGTAGACCTGTACCATGTATATCATATAACAATACTAGGCAGCCATTCGATGAAGCTAAAGCCTCTATGAATTACGTAATTAAAACGTCCAGTCAGATATATTTCACACGTGCCTAACACAAGTCACCTAAATTCGAAAACTGGACGTTGATTGGACTCCCAGGTTGGACTCTCTCATGAATATTGATTGGCAACACTTTCCAATTTGTCAGCGCTCAAACCGGGCAAAATAGATGGCGGTGCACTATAAGGAATATTATTCAAGCATCCGGTCGCATTTCATGCGCAAGAATGAAAAGAGAAGATTGATTGTTTAAAGTTTGTCGACAGAAACATAAAATACAGTTTTCTTTAGAATGAACAGTTAACATGGGCAATTACAGTTACTGACTTTGAATCTGGCGTAATCTGTTCTAAGTATTGTTGCATGCAAGTCAGTTGCTGGAATAAATTTGCAATTACGTCAAGTGACAAGCGTCTTGTCAGGTAAGTTTTTATTTTTTGCTTTACATAATGCAACTTTATTGTCTCAAATCAGCTTGGCAGAAAAATCTGGATTTCTACAGAAGAAGGGAGGAGATAATGTAATCAAAACAACTCTTGAATCCTTTTGTGGATATTATACCGCACTGTGTGTAATAGTCGTTCCTGTATTTTCATCTTTCACCTAGGCTGTACCTAACTCAATGAGTGCCAATGGTAGGCATACATATCTTATGTCACCTTATGTTACTTTATCCCGGGTTTACTACGGGGATGTGGCAGGCACATTCAAAGTGAGGATGACTTAACTAAGTGCTGACAAAAGTGGTCCTACGTTAAGGGGGTGTAAATGTACTCGCCTATGCAGGTTTTGGTGTGTCTCAAGTTATATGTATAACTTTTGTCCCTCACTATATGCTATTTCAACAACTCCTCCTATACCTTTGCACAGGAGCCAACCGTTGTTAAACCGTGATGAATCCACACTTTTACTGTAGCGTATACGCGAACGCGAGCGAGACTACGCGTTACGCGAGAGCGCGTAAAATTCGTCATGCCTGGAACCTTTGTGCGTATGCAAGCTTACAAGTTGAATTCAGTATTTTCAGATAGCGGCTAAATTTTGCCGTTTTATTCTGTAGTTTTATTGATGATATTAACAGAGAAATCATCCAAGTTTTTGTAAGGCTTAGTGACAATGATTAACTGACATTTCCTCGTGACATAATCGAGAATTATACGATCTTTAGCTTCTTTTCGTTGTTGAAAGGGATTCAATCATGTTTCACCGTTGTTCATCACCGTTTAACAACTCGCGTCCGGCGCGTCTGCGTGGTTTACTTCGCTCGGGCAGCTAAAGCTGCCCTCGCGAAGTAAACCACGCAGACTACGCGGCCGCATCGTTGTCAGAGGATGTTTAAAGACATTCCCACAACCCAATGGGGTTTCTGACCTTGTATGTCTGGCTTTTGTACACATATGGTACAGTTGATCATGCCTTGCATTGGAATTGTGTGCAAATATCTGGTGTTTTCATCCTATTATTTAACATTCATAACATCGAGACTTGCATTGTAGGAATGCCTTTAAGCCTCCTCTGCATCGTTGTTAAACGGTGATGAACAACGGTGAAACATGATTGAATCCCTAAATCACACACAAACACCCCTCCCTCGCTTTGTATGGTTTTCCAAATGTAAGGCATGGATTGTATCTTTGCTTTATATTTTTTAGTCTTTGTTCTCGTTCTCAAAATGGAAAAGTGACCGATCGTTTGGAGGTTTTATAACTGATAACATTATAATAATACCAACACCATGCATTTTCCTGTAGCTTTATGCAAGATGATATGACCCAGGAATCTTATCTGAGAAAACGTACAGTAATGAAAAATATAACATAATATCAGGGCAGTCAATCATTTCAAATGCTGACGAGCCAACTGTTAGACTTCTCCGTAGTCCACTTGCCCATTGTGCATACTCTTGCTATTACATTTAAGCATAAAACTCTGTATTTATTTGTGCACAATTGATAGATTTTCAAGTCTGATCTTTTCAGTCACCGTACTTCCTCTGTTTGTTAGCTTCCGAATTGTTCAACTCGAGCTTTCGTGATCAAAAGTTGTTCAGTATTGAAGTGAGCCAGTATAATTATGCCAAGAAATAACATGGGCATATGTGTACTAAACTTTTACTGTCACTAATTATATAAACTTTTTATGACCATTTACTTCTGAATACTTAAATTCTAATAAACATCAGTATAATTTTGAGTTCAATGGAATGCGTTCATCATGATTAAAAACACATTTTTATCTATCAAAATTTGAATTTAGTCTAGCCAACTGTAAACCACACCACAGCAACTGGTGTCATTATGGCCCAATCAACTTGATCAAAAAGTTAGCTGTTTGTTTTTGGTACTGCTTGTTTGCTTGTTTTTATATTTGATATAGCTTTGTTTTGTTTTATTTATTTTTTCGTAAGTTGTTTTTGTTTTGTTTTGTTTGTTTGTTTGTTTATTTGTTGATTAAACTTACATTGGGTAAAAAATGTTACCCAACCTATTTTGGTTGTTCGAATGGTGTTTAAAATGATTTACCCAACGAATGTTTTACACAATGTTCTAACAGTGCATAGTGTATTACCCAGTGGTGTTAATTCAAAAACGTTCTAACTAAATAATCATTGCCGCAGGCCTAATACTTTTTGTATAGTTCTGTGTTTTGATAATCACAAATGTTTCAAAATCAGATTTATGCGGATAGCTTCCATCAAATATCGTCTAATTTCAGATTATGTCAATAATGGAATTGCCAATACTGATATGCTTCGTCCTGACCATGAATGCTGATGCGATATTAGCTTTAAATGACACCAGTCGTATTCCTCTTTATATCGGGGGTTTTCTTCAATCAGATTTTACTATTCAGGCGACTGAAACCTGCATCAAACACGCAAATGAAATAGAAGGCATATTAGACGGATATGAATTATTTTTACGTTGGACCGACTCACCTAGGGTAAGTACAAAGCAAATCATGAGGTGCTGTACAATAATGGGGGTAAAATTTCCAAAATGGCGTGCATTCACGGGGTGAATTTTGGTGGAAAATGGGCTCCTTGCCCTTTTCAGCAGACAAGTTAGCTTAATCAGTAAGGCGTTCGACTATAGTGCGAGAGATTGTGGGTTCGAACCCTGGCGGTGCCTAGTACGCCGTCTCGTACAAAAAATTGAGTTAGCTTGAAATTCCCCTAGACAAGGAACTTACTGCTAATCTCGTTGTAACCCGTACGAAACTCGGGGAGCTGATCCTGGTTGCGAAGGTTATTTGTAGAATGTCTAGGGTGTGCGCTCTTGAAGCAGCAAAGTCCCTGAATTGTTGTTATAGTTCAAAACGAATTTTTAAAATGCCAAACTGTATTTTTTTAATGAAAAAATGACAAAATCTAGAAGGTGCATTATTATTCCTTACACCATTGTTATCCAATTAATTAATGAATATGCAAAAATCAATTTAATTTAATTTAATTTACCGGCTGAATTATCAGGGCGAAGTTCATTTAAACTTCTTGCACAACTATTGCAAGTACCTCGCTGCTATTGCCAAACTAATTCGCTGTCGTAACAATCGGATTAACTGCCATAGCAATAGATGAATACAATTTTTGACTATATCGCCCTGCACTACAACGTTCACGCGATACCTATTCATTGAACCATATCATTCTGATCCCACGCACCTGTAATATGAGCATCTTTGAATAGAGCGGTATTGTATTCAATCTATGATTGCAGACATACACAGGTGATGAGTGCAACCTGCTTGTAGTGCAGGGCGATATAGTCAAAATTGTATTCATATTATTATTGCTATGGTAGTTAATACGATTTATTACGTCACTTCGACAGCGAATAGAGAGCTTGCGATTTCCAAACGTACATATCATACGCCAGTACATCTCTATTCAAAATCACTCTAATGTGACGTTTATAGTATTTGGTGTTTTCTCTTCAGAATATTCCCGGACTCATGCTACAACGTCTATATGAATTTATTTATAAACCACCGGTTGTTTTGGGAATACTTGGTCCAGCGTTTTCAAGTCTCTGTATTGAGATGAACGAAGTAGCCTCGTCTTACGGTTTAAACCAGGTAATGTATTGTATACTACCTCCAAGATCATGATATGATGTTATTTGGTTATTGTCAAAACCAGCCCCACCCACCCCACAAACCCAAGGGGGGGGGGTGAGAGAAAGAGAGAGAAACGCCGGAGGGAGGTATATCACAATAACAATAGGATCCCAAGTTTGGATATTGGAAGTAAAGACGTGACCCGAACACCATAAATGACAATGGGGGACACACCACCATGGGAAGATAAAGCTACCGTTTTTGTTTGGTATTAACCTTGTTTTTATGTCAAGCCTATTAAATCTATGCATTAACAGCAGTTATCTAATATAACGCTGGCGAGTTGGCGCCTAGATAGCTATTTTACCTCTTGAAGCTCTGCTAGTCTTGATTTGAAGCTACATGAGCTTTCCAATATTATTGTCTACAAAGTATGGGCATGGTGGGAGAAATGTGGGAGATATTTTGAGATGTTTCCACGGCAAAGTCGTGCAATCTTAGGCGAACGTCAACTTTATGAAGGTCAGGGCACAAAAGATCTGGTGTTTTGCCGTAAAACGTAACAGGTTAAGGAAACATATCTCTGGTGAACTGTTTGCAGGAGCCAACTGGAAATTGAAATTGTGACCAAGGGTAGCGGATTAAGCTATCATTCGAGAATAAAACATGTTCATTTCATGAAGAAACTTGAGAATAAACCTCTTCCCCCACATTTCTCAATTCGCTCTTTGCACGGATCCGCCATTTTACTACCAAAACGAGGCTCTCCTTGCAAACGCATTTCTTTCTCGCGCTTTTCTAGCAACGCGCCAGAAGGCGTTTGCAAAGTGTACACGATAATTAAAGCATGCGTTTGACAGGCGTACGCACGCACAGCACACACTTTAAATTATTTGATACGCCTTATTATTATTTCAAAATATGCAATATGACTTGTACATCGTTTTATGTCAGGTAGTCAGTGCTACTTCACCATCTTTAAAGAACCGAGAGAAATATCCATTAACGGTGCAAAGTAATTATGAAACCTCCATAGTTACACCTGCGAAGGTGGCATTCATAAAGTCTATGGGATGGAAACGAGTCGCTATGGTCAATGAAAGAATAGACTCCTTTTTACAGGTAAGAAAAATATTTGGATTCCCCCTTTGAAATCAAGTACGGAACAGTTGAGTATCGACGGATTTCAGTGAGGTGCATGTTTACGAATATCTTGGCATAGCGACGTCCCCTCACAATGACATCAAATGCGTCCAAAATAAATTTGGCACATTTTGGTAACTTTTTTACATAGATTGACAAGGATATTTTGGACATGTTATACACAGGCTGTATCAAAATGGAGTTTTTGAAAAGGCTGTCTCTTCAAAAGCCACCATTGGAGCCACTGTAAATGACAAGACTTTATACCTCATATTTTATTAAAGGTCAGGTCATATCGAGTGCCGGGGGGATGGTTTCAAAAAAAATTGTTCGGGGGAAAGATTTTCGGATGCTGACTTTCTCTATACCTACTTTTGCTGTTTTTGCCACCTATCACCAATTTTTCACAAAATCACACAAATTTGCCATAATTGGGCGCTTTTAAGGGCACTTTTGACCAAATGCGCCCAAATGGGCGAATTGGTCTCCACTGGTGGATTTGGAAGAGGCGGGCTTTTCCAAAGCACCAAATGAACAGAATGAGAACAGACGAAGAACATTAACATCTCAAAAAAAGTAACTATAACCCCTTGAATAAAGGCCATTATTCAAAAACGGGCGATTGCATCACAAATCTGTATAATGCGTTGGAAGCAGAATTTATTTCTGCCAAATTTGACACCTCATTTGTAGCAATTGACTAAATATTGACGTTACAGCGTATATTTAAATCAATATAACCCAAGATTTGAAAGATGCAGTAAATTCTATTGATTTGTATTCAGTATAATGGAAGGAAATCTGTGTGTGTAATGATATGTAAGTGTTTTTGCATTGTTGGGATTCAGATATGCGTAAAAATGCGTACGTGACTGTGATGATTTTTGTGTCTCGTCTGGAGATATGTTTCATGAATTTATGTGTATTTAACAGCGTGTTTGCCTTGCTAAGAGGGAATACAAAGACTATACGTTAAGCCGATTTAGTTTTTATCAAAACATCCATTGAGATTACTTGAAAATTTCAAGGTGTGTCATTTTCGTGTATTATGCCCTATGAAACAAATTATGTGGAATCTTTAAGGGTTGGGGTATGAACGTTGGGACAGTATTTATTGTGGGACATTAGAGCACATCAGACATATTGAATTGCATTTTGAATACGAAGAATGTCCTTCGGATATCAAATAATTTTGAATTTTTGAAATTCACAATGTAATACACATTTTATGGCAAATCATTAAAAATTGATATTTTTGATATTTAACGGTACTCGAAGTAAACTTTATAAATCTGATGATTTATACTTAAAGTGTATGTCGGTGGGATGAAAAGCCGACGATTAATTGAATCTTTCGTATTGAAGATATGAATTATTTTTCCCAAAACACCAAAAAAAATTAAGGTCTTTTTGGGAAAAAATCCATATCTTCAATATGAAAGGTCAAAATTTTCAATTGATCGTCGGCTTTTTCTCCCAGCTACATACACTTTAAGAATGTATCATAAGATTTATAAAATTTACTTCGAGGACTGTTATATATCAAAAATGTGAAAAATATCAAATTTTAATAATTTGTCATAAAATTTGTATTATATCGTGAATGTCAAAAATTCATAATGCAATTCGATATGTCTGATGTGCTCTCATGTCCCACAAAAAATATTATCGAAACGCTCAAAACGCTCATTCCAGATCCCTTAATGTACACAATAACTTTGAATTATGTATTAATTGTAAAAAATAGTGTATAAAGATAAGAGGATATTTTGCTGAATATCTGAATATCGAATATCTGAATTTTTATATGTTTTCGTTAAATGTTAATAATTCCAGACATCCCAGGAGCTAACATTGTTACTTATTCGCGAGGGCATAAGTGTCCTTGCCAATGAAATTGTTACCGATTTTGACGATGCTTCGGAGCAGATTAAGAGCCTTATTGTGAGTAGATTTACAAGACTTAGTGAAACTTATTGTGATTCAAGTTATGAGACTTGGAAATATAATGTTTTGGTATCACAGCAATATCAATGTGACCACGAGTAAAATGACATCACAACTGTTAGAGTCTACAGTTACTAAAATAATTAGAGAGATTGCGATGTTCCATACGCGGCACGTGGATCGTGCGTTTAAACGTGTGTTGTGGTTTATGCGCACGTTTATACGCACGTTTATACATGTAAAGGCTATATAGTCAACCAACGATTTTGAATACAGCATTCGGCCCTCTTGTGGCCAAATGTTTGCGATCAAAATCTGTGGAGGGCGTAAAATGTTTTGTTAAGGGGACTCGATCTTTTGTGCGTAATTATAGAGGGCCATGGCATTCACTCTATCATTTAAAACATTATTTGAAGAAGTTAAAGAGCCCTAAGAATAAAAAACTGTAGTGTAATTCACGCCAGACACAATTTCTTTATATGACAAAAATTAATTTTTGTAATTGACCAAAAAACAAACGTTTTATATCAATTTTAAATTTAGCCTGAATCGGTAAATATGGTACCTCTCGCCCTTTTTTTAGGTCAAGGCTGTTTTTCCCATTATGCAGCGAACCATTGTTGAAGCTATTTCACATACATGTACAAAACATTCTAGAGAAAGAATGAGGCCATATACTGTTTAAATATCTTTTGTTGATTTCAAATGATAATGTCATGAAGTCGTAAATTTTAAGGTCACATTCCTAAAACCAAAACAAAACATTGCGACGCAGATATTTCCCGACTTACGCAATTTCATCATCACATCAGTGTCTTTATTATTTGTTTGAAACCTTTCCCAAACGTTCGTGCTCTTTATGCATAAAACGGCTAATCTATCTTTACAAAACGCATCTTTTTTTAGTAAACAAAAGGCTAAAGATGGCATTATGAGATTTATCATTTATCATTACACTCCTCCACTCAACTGCCACCGTGGACGAGCGGTAAAGCGCTAGACGCGTAATCAATGGAAGTTCCGAATCGCTGGTTCGAATCCCAACGAAGCCTGTGGAAACTTTTTTTTTCTTCAAAATTCATGATCGCATTCCGAAATGAGTCACTTGTCGGTAAATCATGTATCGTATCCTTAACGCCGATCTAATAACGTTAATTCGACCTCATTAATTTTGATTTTAGAACAGGTCTAACATTCCTCTTAAAATTGATTGTTTATCAGTGCTTTCCGAATATTATTATTACAAAAACCTAATATTTCTGTAGATTAAGGACCAGTGCATGCATATATCATGATTTTATTTTCAAAATCATGCTTTTTCGTGATGATAATATTAGTCGCGTTCATGAACCATCGTCACACCGTAAAATGTCAATTTCAACGTGGACCGTGCGTATGCAAGCCACGTTTGTATCAAATAGGGACATCGCAATGTCATATTTATACGGCCGATCTCACATGCATTTCAATGGACAATCTGTACGAATGAACCGCGCTAATGAATGAAGTCCAATTTTCACACCTACCTGTTGCTTTATTGTAACAGCGTGTGCTCCCGCTAGCTGAGTAAATGGGAGCTTGATTTGGTGATTGGATATGGTAGTCTGATGTGCTGTATAGTTTTGTGTCATATTATATGCATATTTATGAACATTCTAACTTGGTATTGTGAAAGTATATAGTGCCCCGATGTGTTGTATAGTTTGTGACATGTTATTTGCACATTTATGAATATTAATGAGCTTATTATGCATATTATTTGTATTTACAAACTTGAGTTATTTACACTCCTTTGTTTGGGGCCACCTTAATTACGAACCGCGTAATTATAGTTATTCTTATTAATATAATAATTTGTATTAAATACTATGACATATTAATATTTTATTGAAATAGAGACATGATGCAAGGATAATATTTACAGAGACGTATGCAGGTAGTCGAGCCAAACTTATGTGCCAGGTAAGAGAAAACAAGAGTCGTCATTTTTAAATAAGCTTCTTCGTTTTCAATTAGCTTTCATTGACGAATCAAGTGATTGTTTGTTATATTAATATATGATTTAATTAAATTCAAGTCTAAGGGAACATGGAAAATATTTTCAGTATATTTAACCCTTTGTTCAGTTCAGTTCAGTTTATTTCATCCATTCAAAATACATGTTAACATAATACAGAATAATATTTTCTTGTATAAAACAGTGTGGAACATTTTAAATTATATGACAAAAGTATGAGAAACAGAGGATGAGGATGCCACCAAACGCACAGCGTGATGACGTGGCACCCTATACATAATGTTTCAATTTTACAATAAGCAAAACAAAATTTAATACATTAGGAAAAAAAACGAACAAAGACAAACAAGCCTTGTAAGTAGAGAAAATACAAGATTTACCAATGCAAAATTCAAAGTATACAATGCATATTAAATAAGAAATAATTTTATAACCAGTAGGCATATCTAGAATATTAAGTCATTTTAGGCAATTTCCAAAATATTACATGAAAAAGATGTATTGTAAATGTAACAAGTATTGGATATAGGCCTACAACCTTGAAAATAAAACATGTATGCATGAGCAAATCAGAGGCCTAAATCAAACATTTACATGTGAAATTGTAAAAAGGCTAGTACCTACAAAGTAAATGATAAATATAGCAAATGATAATGATATTCAATATTGGAGTTACATACAAAAAAATTGTTGGAAAATAATTTATTGGGGACAAACTCCAACCAAGATCTACCCGCAAGGCAGAGGGAACAATATAACACAAACACACGAAAACAAGTCCAATCTGAGATATATTTTAATATAATAATAATAATAGAAATATAAAAAAATATTTGATCCATTAGCCAGAAATGTAGCTACTGATGAGATGCTTTTTAAAATTAGTTTTGAAGGATGACACAGAGGGGCTGGATTTGATTGACTGGGGAGTGAATTCCATAGTAGAGCACCTTGAATCTTAATGGTATTATCAGCAAGTTTTGTTTTGGTTAAATTGACATGGAAATTACTGGCTTGTCTTGTTGTGTCACTGAGTGGCAAATTGAAATATTCCCCCATTTTTTTCAAGACGACTTTCAATACAGATTGTATAAAATATGATTGGTACTCATCTGTTACCATGACTACAGATGTTTTGACCATCTTGCTGAAATTAACTGAGATAAAAAAATCGGCAGGTTTTGTAAGAATGTAAGGCCATGGAAGTAGCACATGGTAATTAGGTTGTGCATCTTTATGACCATAAAACATAATAACTGATTTAGTATGTCACCCTGGCAATGGCTAATGTGACAGCAGAACGTGGAATTTGTTATGTGAAATTCACAATAACGCTTTTATTCAAATGACGAAATAACCTAACCAGCAAGCACAAAACGTTTTCGACATCATTCGCAAAAGGTTTTAAAAGGTTGTCAGAGAAAGTTTAAATGTTGGGTTACATAAAGGGTATATGAATGGTGTAAAACGTTTTCATAAAATTAAAAAACATTTTTTTGATAACCTACTGCAAATATTTTATCGTAATGTTGTTTAAGTGTTGAAAAAAAATGGTTTACAAGAACATTTTGAAAACATTAAAAAATATCGTTGAAGCGTATTTTCATACAAAACGTTTTAAACCCAAACCCAAAATAAAACTTGCTTAAAACTTTTTTAAAACGTATTTGTGCTAGCGTTTTCACGCAAAATTTACGTATTAACATGATCTTGACATTTGGCCCATATCTGCACAACTCATTTTGATACAGCCTTTATAGTATACAAATATATTTTCCAATGTTTACTTACTAACACCTCCCTGAGTCCCGTTTCGCGGCGTATAGTACCGAATCTGCGAGTTAACAAATTGCGAGACGCGATGCGCTGTTGCACTTATGTGTCTGCTGATTTAACAAAGAGTTTCTTGGACCTGATTTCTATTGTTTGGTTAAACCGTCAACCATCGGCTCTGCCAGGCTGTATAATGGTGTTTCTTTTTGTGTATGATCATTAAAAAAATAATACTTTAGTGTATAATAATTCACACATCCTGGACCAACTTCATGTATTGTTTTCATGTACGTTAGGCTTACAGGTTTGGTTTATGGGGAAGTAAATACGTCTGGATGTTACCTGGCTTTACCGAAGTTAACTGGTGGGTTGATCATGTCGAGGAGACTTCTTGTACGTTTGAAGAGATGGACAAACTTACATCTTCATCACATTTCATTGTCTTAAGTCCTGCCATTTACTCAAATCCAAATTTAGCTTCAATTAATTTCAACGGTTTGGTAAGTACCACATGGTACTACTGTTACATGCTCATTTGCTCATTTCACTTCTCATATGGTTATTTCACTACACATTTACTCATTTTACATGCTCATAAACTCCTTTTATATGCTCATTGACTCATTTTACATGCTCATTAACTCCATTTATATGCTCATTGACTCATTTTACATGCTCATTTCACTGCTCATTTGCTCATTTCACTACTCATTGACTCATTTCACCGCTCATTGACGGAAAAAGAAGAAAATTCAGTTTCACGGTTCAAAATGTTATTCACATTCGCTCATTCATATTCATATTAGGCCTATATGCTAATTAACTGCGTCCTCATGAATTTTTTTGCACATTTTTTCAAATGTTTTTTTTTTCAACTCTTTTTCAATTTTTTTGTTGAAATTTAATTTATATATATGAACGTGAATTCAAAATGAACGTGAATTTTGCTATTGGATGGATTAATGTGCAATTTTTTTCCAAATTTATTTTTGAAATTTGGAATTGGATTTTAAAATTTTTTATTTTGAATATTTAATTTTTTTTTGAGTAATTAAACGATTAGCCACGCCCACCTCATTAATATTCATATATGCTAATTAGTCACACCCCTCGTGAATAGTCATATACGCAAATTGGCCGTACCAACCACTGCTACAATGGATTAAAATCTGTTCCCATTCTATGTCCAGTCATGTTCAGGGCGTAAACCACCAAATAACTTCTCCATTGAAAAGCACGTAAAAATCACCTTTTTAAACGGCGTTTTCTACCAGGCGTGACAATATTTTTCACTTTTTAACGTCATCCCTGTATTAATTAAGGACTGAAATTTTATTTAAGCTTCAATTTTGGGGAACTTTATAGAATCAGTTTTTTATTAAAAAATGTTGAAAAGCGACGCCGCTATTTCAACGCCAAAACTAGCATTAAAACTTGTTCCGTTAGCAGTAATTCGGACAGGGCCTACTTTTCTTGTGAAATCGATTTGTATAATTTCATATCTATTTTAGTCATTAATAGGTTAGCATCTTTCATTTAAATCAGAACATGCCAACCTCACGAAGAACATGGTCCCTAAGGACACCACATTGTCTCATGTAGGCATATACGTTTAACCGGAACTCATCACCATTGCACCTTTCGCGCAGTGATTTAGTGTAATACGCCCTTGAACCGCACAAGAGGTTTGAATTCTTTTTAACTTTTCTCTTTTTTTGGAAACAATAAACCATTCTAAGGAAAAGTGTCATTTCTTTAATTCATACATTACACCAATCTGCTATAAGGGTTCTCTAAACAATTTTTGATACATTAAAAAAAAACCGCCATTTTGGGTACTTTTGACCAATTATGGATAAACAGAGTTTATAGCAGGTTTGATCGATCTTTAAATACAATTATGACGTCATAATAGTTAAAACTTTAACAACAGTGAGTCAAATAACTTAAGTTGCACATTACATAAGCAAAATGCACAAAGGTTTCCGACCCCCCCCCCCCCCATGACAAGCACCATCTCATTGCACGAGTATATGCCTAGGTCGAAAACGTTAGGGGTAGGGTATAAAGACACAACACCCCCCCCCCTTGCGCGCATATTTTCCCCAATGTCTGATAATATTACAATACCTTCAATCAAAGAAACTCGTCACAAACTTGGTTAATCAATTTCTCTCTAGAGAATTGAAAACGGCCGCATTGTAAATAATAACGCCATATACCGACCAAATTTCGTTAAAATTGAGAGGAAAATAGACACGTCACCTTAAAACGCTATTGATAAGGTAGTTGGAGGTACTTGGATACCTTTGATGGGATAAATGTTTCCGAGAGTATCTTATAAACGCATTTCATGTTATACGTTTGTCAATTATTGTACCATTTTCTTAAACAACAATTTTAAAAGTTGAATGGTTATTCGATTTTAAACTCAAAATGGTATATCTGAGCAAACATGGCCGCCATTGCCAGCTTTGGTACCAAACCCTGTTTCCAACGAGTTTTCCAGAAATTTATACTCTAAAATCTTGTTTGAAAGCTTCGGGATTATAAAATAGAATATTCTCATTTCAAAATAAATCAGTTTGAGGGGAAAACTTTCTTTAATAACTTTAAATTCCGAATTTTATAGCTCATTCCACCATTTTTTAACATGCTTTCAAGGGCGTAAACCACCAAATAACTTCTCCATTGAAAAGCACGTAAAAATCACCTTTTTTAAACGGCGTTTTCTACCAGGCGTGACAATATTTTTCACTTTTTAACGTCATCCCTGTATTAATTAAGGACTGAAATTTTATTTAAGCTTCAATTTTGGGGAACTTTATAGAATCAGTTTTTATTAAAAAATGTTGAAAAGCGACGCCGCTATTTCAACGCCAAAACTAGCATTAAAACTTGTTCCGTTAGCAGTAATTCGGACAGGGCCTACTTTTCTTGTGAAATCGATTTGTATAATTTCATATCTATTTTAGTCATTAATAGGTTAGCATCTTTCATTTAAATCAGAACATGCCAACCTCACGAAGAACATGGTCCCTAAGGACACCACATTGTCTCATGTAGGCATATACGTTTAACCGGAACTCATCACCATTGCACCTTTCGCGCAGTGATTTAGTGTAATACGCCCTTCAGTGGCGACGGAAGCATTGTAATATAGGGGGCGACCACATTTTGTTCAGGTTGTACTGGGACTTTTTCAAAATGAACGTGAATTTTGCTATTGGATAATTTACCCTAATCCTTCCTTTCCTTGTCATTTATCTCCCATTCTTTTTCAGCCTTTTCTTTTCATATCGGCCAGTATTTAACACTGTCAAGTCTAGCTTGGGCATTTCGTTAAAGCTTCACTACTTGTGCCTTTACACGTAGCGACCGTTAAAATAAACAAACAGATAAATAAACAAACAAATAATAATAATAATAATAATAATAATAATAATAATAATAATAATAATAATAATAATAATAATAATAATAATAATAATAATTAATAATAAAAAATAATAATAACTTGGCGGTCACCCGGCTTTCGCGGATGGTTGGTGGAAGATTTCAGTAAGGGACCGTTCATTATTTATAGGGGAGGGGGAGGATTTCAAAATTGAGTTCATAAAGTTACACAACCCTCCCTATTAGCAGCATTTAAAATTACGTAACCCCCCCCCTCACATCGAGAAATACATTTTGCTGGTATACCATGGCCGGATTCACCTTTTGATGGCCCCTGGGCATGGCAACATGATTGCCACCTCTGGCTCTTCGTATAGAAGACACCCCTCTCCCCACAAGCTGTCCCCAGAAAATATGCTATTTCAATGCTAAAATTCAAAGAGAGATGTATCGGAGTCACCGAGCCAGGGGGCAAAATTTTCAAATCGTCTCACTGATTGTCATTACCTGGACAAATGCGCTTGAAGCACGCGAAAAAAAAGACGCTAAAATGAACAAATTGAGGACAATATGTGCCCTAAAATCATTCCAAAGGATGATGCATAGGGCTTTCACAACTTTTGGTTAATTTAAAGTCCCAGTATTTTGATCCAGTATACAAGTTTTATTCTTTTTCCAAGCACTCATATTTATGATTTACACTATAGAATGGATGGAATTATAACTCTCATTTTTTAGATTTGTGTTCAAGTTCAAGATGAAAAAAACACCAGAATTTACAAGGGTGCGTCTCGCAGATCTACTCACAGAATGGTTTTTCTGAAATAAATGCGCGCGAAGCCCGCAGCAATTTGGCTTTTTGATACTAAAAAATGGGGTTAATTTAGGGTCTAAAATAGGCCAAAAGGAAGATGCAGATCATAAATTTTATCACAATACATCTGTCGACTGAGCAGGGGAGGGGACTGACTTGCCACTCTGCCATATGTCTAATGTGCTGATGAACAGTGGCGTAGATTTCTTTTTGACATGAGGTGGTTGGAAAAATTTCTTGAAGTATTATGTAAATCCAGCACCTTTTGGTGAGAGATTAAGTTTATGACACAAATGCGTGCGAAGCGCGCAAAATATTGCCATATTGAAGCTAAACTCAAAATATGGTGCATGAATAAATTCGCGCGAAGCGCGCAAAAATTGACATTTTTGTGGCTAAAATAGCCAAATATAAGGTAAATATAAGTGAATCATAATAGTGAATAATTTAATATTAAATTTCACCTGACCCTATCAGGAAAAATAAAATCACATAACCCCCCTGTTTGTTAAAGTGAAAATCACATAGCCCCCCTACATTTTTCCCGGCTCCCCTTCCCTGTAAATAATGAGCGGTCCCTAAGTTTAAATTGCTTGTAGAATTTCACGAACCGGTAGAACCGGTACACGGGATTAGTTGTAACAGCTCCATGTGAAGTTCAAACCAGATGATCTCAAAATGACCTTAACATCTTTTATATCGCTTCGGCGGTCGTTCCCATCAAATTTCGTGACAATCTATGACAAACCCAAAATGTCAAGAAAAAAAAAAAAAAGTGTTTGTTTGCCCAGACATGGGGTAGAAAGGAGTGGGTCGGTAGGTCGATTTCCTTTTTTTTTTTCTTTTTTTTTTTTTTTTTTTTTTGAATGTGTACATGTGTTGCAGCAAGTGGTGTAAGAGAAAATATACGACATTCAGGCTTACATTTTGTACTTGTGTCAAACTTTAATTAGAGGTTAATGAACGTGTATTACTTGTTGGGAGAGAAATTAGACAAAAATACTGCATGCGCGCTGATGTTGATGCGTAGCGCAAGTGCATTATTTAGTCTAATTTCTCGAGCAACAAGTATTAAAAACGCGTTCATTAACCTATTTGAATAGTATTTCCTACACAAGAAGAAAAAAACATGTGATTTTTGATGTTTTTATAACAAAACTATCACTAAAAATGTTGGAAAATAGGACCAAATAAAAATGCATCAACCCGCCCAAAAAGCATCTGAAAGCACTGCGCGTTGTACGCGGATTGCACATTATATACAACCAAAGTACTCCGCATACTCTTCTAACCGCTTTTCTGATTGGCTGCTTTGATCTATGAATGTATTTCAACCTTACCATATAAAGTTTAACCTCTTTGGTAACAAAATCCGGGCTGGAGTACAAAATCCCAGACCATACCTGTACATGTACTTGTCGTGCTTGGTTCTCTATATTGATGTTGATTGATGGTAAAATATTGTTGGCATGGTTGGGGAGGGCTAAATGGGAAAAATGAATGCTGTGATTGCCAGGAATATTAACTTTCAAGCGTTATTTGGCATTTTATGGGGAAAAACATCATTTTCTTTATTTTTATATCATTGTAAAAAAAAAATTAAAAAAAAGTGTATGATGTTTTTTGAATTTTTGGGTCGGTCGTGTCTGGGCAAACAAACACTTTTTTTTTTTGGCCTGACCGTCATATTTTTTCATTTATGGCGATTTGACCCGAATGACTCTAAATTGTCTGCTTCGGCGGTAGTTCCCACAAAATTGCATAAATCTGCAACAATCTACTGTGATTTGACCACAGATGATCCCGAGTGACCTCCAAATGACCGTAACACTTGACCCAGATGACCCTGATGTGACCTTGACATTGCTTTTGTCTCGCTTCAGTGGTCGTTCCAACCAAATTTCATGAACCTGCAAAACTCCATGGTGATGGCCTCGAATGACCCCATTAGTCGTTTATTTACATCGGGTTTGATTGGCGTGTGGCAAACCTGTCACCTCCGATTCTATTATACTGAACCCAATCTAAAATCGGTTACTTTAAAAACCAGAGCGGATGTTTGAAGCTCTGAATGTCCAATAATAATGATAAGAATAATTTAAAATGCAATGATTTTAAAAGTGTTAATCAAATCATCAATTAAATTGAAAAGGCACTTAAAAAACGACAGCACCAACAACCCAAATCAAACTAAAGGTAACTCTTTACAAAGCAACGTATTCTTTTTCTGTATTTCAGAGGCTTTCGAAACAGCAAATTACAGATATGCATGAGTTACAATCAAATGCCAACATTGGCATAAATGCATACATTGGCATCTTTTACGACTCTTGCATGTCCTTAGTGTTGGCTCTCAACAGTTCAGCTAGAGATCTAGCAGCCTTGAACAAGTCCCTGGAAGACTTCCAGTATTCGGATTTTCAAATAGCCAATATCATTAATGACAATCTGATCAAAGTCAATTTTGTTGGCCTCAATGTACGTATATATTTGTCTGCTAAGGGGGATGTTATTTTCTTCGGAAGGGGGGGCATGAATATGTTGGTGACCGGAGTCAATTTTTATCACCCCCTATAACGTGCTAAATTTTTTATATGACCCCCCTATCTCGGGTAGAAATGTTTTGTGACCCCATTCCAGACTCAAGATAAATTATTCTTTGCAGGAACAAAGGTGCGGAGCGCGCAAAAACTTGAATGTGAAGTGCGAAATGTGATTAAGTGCGCGAATTTGGATCGTAAGTGTATTGAATTTGGCATACAATAAATAAAGATTGTGTGCGCATTTGGATCATAAGTTTAAAGAATGCGCCCGCAGAGCGCGAAAACTTTTAGTCACCAACCCTTAATAATTCTATAACCCCTATTTTTGGTGTAAATAATTATGACCACCCTATTTTTGGTCTAAAAATTCTATGACCCCCAGTATATTCATGCCCCCCCCCCCCCCCATTCCGAAGAAAATGACAGCCCCCTACACCTTAAGTGGTCAGGGGATGCCCTATGTACCCAGCATTTGGGTTTGTTTTTTAACTTCTGTACGACTCTCAAGCCCGGGAGGGGGGCACATAATAGATTTTGGTGGGTATGTTCCCCCGAAATTTTGAGGTGGTGGGTACTTGGGACTTGAAGTCGTACGGGTTAAAGGGGTCTTATGGAGCTGCGAACAAGTAAAAGAAGGTCTTTTGGGAGCTGCGAACAGTCAAAATCAAGTGACTTTCTTGGCCATCTGGTTAAAAATGTGAGAATTTAGGGGTATTTTTAGAACTGAAATGATCAAAATCAAGGGTCTTTGGAGCTCTATTGTGTTCAAATTTAGTGGTCTTTCGTAGCTGCGAAATTAAAAAAAGAGAGAATTATGCCCACTCTCAAGCTAGTTACAAAAATATTATATTGAAAGGGTTCTTTCGTAGCTGCGAAATTTAAAAAAAAAGAGGGGGGGGGGTCTTTCAGGGAGAATATTCCCATATAGTCATTTGTGTTAAGTGGCCTCAAGCTAGTTACACAAAAATATTATTTTGAAATCGACTTAAATGGGATAAAAATAAATATGTTGGGTCCAAATCGATCAGCGGCCATCATTATATCCTTAAAATAAGATGTCATATGACAAACATAATTTAGACCAGGTCAAAGGATATTAATCGGATTTCTATTTTTGTTGTTCTGATTTATTGTCTCTATAATATGAAAGTTAAGGTTGTGACGGAGCAATGCTTACAAACCACAGTGGCCATCTCTTTTCCCTTGACGCCGGCCAGACTCTCCCAAATGAACTCATTGTGGGGTCACCCTTCCTCAACATTGGTATATTTGACCAATTCGTCGGCTGTATTCCATAGTGGCGCTTATATACCTCATATAGATTCCTGTCATCTGATTGGTTGAAAAAGCAGTCATTGAATTAACTATGCCCGCAAAATGAACTATGGACCGGTCCATGGAAATGAACTATGGACCGGTCACGTGCGTCACGATCAAATTGCGCGTTTTTCCCAGCGTAAAATGATATTACGCACGCGTTAATGTTTTCACGCGCTATAATTACGCAGAAATCGCAGATTGTAATCTGTGTGACGTTCGCATTGAAAATATTAATTTCTCTTCACAAAATCGATGCTTTTAACCAAACAGATGACAAGGATCTTAAGATTTGGTATATAAAACAAATATTGACTGCTTATTATTCGGGGCATGGTTAAAATTATAGGCCCGCGGTGATCTCAAAACCATGACTATGCCCCTCGGCTACGCCTCGGGGCATAGTCATGGTTTTGAGATCACCTTGGGCCTATAATTTTAACCATGCCCCTCATAGCAGTCAATATTTGTATAGTAGTGAGGCATCGCGAATAAACAACTTTTCGAGAAAATCGGGTTTGAAGAAATACCAATTTAAAATCGAGTTGTGTAAATCAGACATTCATTATATTTGGTAAATGATGTAGTTAACTAAATAGATTTCATTTCTACATAAAGTTGTGTTTCTTCTTTCATTAAATAGAGTGCTCGATCCTGTGAAGGAGAGCGTGTACATAACATTAAAAGAAACAAATTTACTCCATTTTCACTACGATTCGTTTCGCCCGAAGGCTCCTCAGGTGAATGAGAGAAATGTAGAACAAACTTAGAGTCATGCGTTTATCGCGTTGCTAAAACATGTTTAACGCGCATGATTTTTATACGCTCGCTTGCGTGTTTCCTTAAACATGTTTAACGCTCTGGTCGCTTTCTTGCGTGTCGCTTACGGTGTCGCTTACATATATATTTTTATTTATTTTCTTCGTATTGCACGCGGAGCTTTTTCTCCTTATACATGTTTAACGTTTTTAATATAAACATAAAATATAAAATTATAATTAGGAAACATTGTTCAAGAGAAACTTATTGGCATGTCTACATTTGCTGATGAGTTCCGATTTAGAATTTAATGCAGTGGATTTGTCCGCAGTGATGATAAAATACTTTTCCCATAAGCAGTTTGTTCTACATTTCCCATAAGCAGTTTGTTCTACATTTAGCAGTTTGTTCTAAGTTTGTTCTACATTTCTCTCATTCACCTGAGGAGCCTTCGGGCGAAACGAATCGTAGTGAAAATGGAGTAAATTTGTTTCTTTTAATGTTATGTAGATTTCATTTCTATATATTTTTCGAAGTAAATAAATACATAATATTGTTGGCAAACTGACAATAATAAGTATAAAACTATACGTCACTATGGAAAACACGCAAAACGCAATACCCTAACCTAATGTTAACCTTACGTCACCTCGATCGCCGTGTAATCCCTATGGCGTTACTTTTCGTCGGCTTCATTCCATAGTGGCGTATAGGTCACAATACGTCACTATGACATGTATCGAGGTGTACGCCACTATGACATACAAAGTTTTTCATTTTTGCCGATATTTCTTAATTATAAAAAATGTGTATACAAAGTGGCGTATGGTCGATACGCCACTATGGAATACAAAAAATGTCACTTTGTAAATATACGCCACATTTAATTAATTAATTACTAATTAATTAGCTAATTATGACTGATGAGACTTAGAAAAAATGAAAGAGAACATCATTAAAAACATTTAAAAAATAACCAAAAATCACTATACGCCACTATGGAATACAGCCGACGAATTCCCATTACTATTTGTCGGCACCATCAATACACGTGGGTGGAGACTGGAGACAGACAATAGATGGGATTCGAAGGCCACAACCCCGGGGCCACAACCTTGCGATGAGACGGATCACTATAATAATATGTTCGACCATATGAAGAGTGCAGGTTTTTTGGGGCGCCCGTTGCGGCGGGGCCCCTTATTTGTCTTAACTTTGCAAAATGCTTCTAATTTCGGTCTTGTTAGATTTACTTCGAAACTGTTTTGCTTAAAAGTATGCCCAGCTTAGAAATAAAAACACAACTTGCTTGGTTTTGATTTTATTATTGTTTACCATGTAAACTAATATGCATGGGATGAAATCTTGCGCATCTAGGCCCGTTATCCTCTGTTTAGAATAGAAAATGAATAGACTCATAAAAACACCAACGCTTTTCAAGAGTATGATCCAGGTGAAGAGCGGCATTGATCCAAAAAAGCTGCTTTGTCGATCAAGGAAGCAGGAATTCCATTGATAAACATGGGATGGATGGTCTCTTATCCCTTGAAAATATAGCGCGGTAGTTGCAATTGACCTTTGTTGTGTTATTTAAAACATTTACTTTTAAAAAATCCTTAAAATAACCATGCATGCAATGTTGTTAGGTATTACAACCGACAGTTATTTCATATGTCCAACAATTAAATATGCAAACCTATATTCTAAATAAAATAAAATAATTCTGCCACAACAACCCCCACAACATGATTTCCTAATATTAGTAACTGAAATGGTATCCTGATCTTTATTTCGTTTTATTTGAAACCAACCGCGTTCATCCCAATGCAGTGCGATCGTACACCTTTCTCACTGCAACAATTATGCTTTACATTTCCTAATCTTTCTTTGTTTACTATGCTAATGTTACATTATTGTTTTAAAGAAAAACCGGTTACATTTCAGCCCGGGGTGGCACTGTATAGGGCTGTGCAGTAAGGGGCATCCGTTGAGAGCAAAATATAAAAATATGGTGTCATTGCAAGGGTGACACCTTGGTCTGGGGCGGACATTTTATAAATGAATTTAGAAGAGCAGCAACGACACCACTTGCATTACATTCCAGATGTTAAATCTACATCATATGCAAAATTTGAGGAAAAATGAACGAGTCCGTTTTATTTTAGGGCCATTTGTCTATAACTGGTCTTTACATGTAGCCCAATGGAGAGAGTGCCCGTTGAGGGAGCTATAACCCCCATTTTAGAAAAAAAAATGTGATTTAAAAAAACGGACACGTGCGAATTTTCTAAAATTTTCAGAGTATGTAGTATGAACAGGTAGAAATAAAATCAAGTAGTTGTCCTACCTGCTCTTCTCCGAAAAAAATAAAAAGTCCTATACCTCAATGATAATGAAACCTAGGTGGTGAGAGCACGATTTTCGGCATTCGGTGAGAGCAAAAAGTGCAAAATATGGGGTCATTGGATGAGAGAGGGACCGATTAGATCTAAATTAGGGGGGGTGGATTGGGTGAGAATATGACCTTTTTTAAATGGGGGTCTTTGTGTTAGAGCCCAAAGAAGCCTCGAAAATTGAATTTCTAGTTCTAAATGGCTTCAAATGGCTTTGTTATTTTAAGAGAATTAATCAGTGATAGACGAGGCTCGTTGTTGTTCAGATGGAAACAATATGGGTCTAGGTCTTTGGATGACAGATCTAAAGGAAACAATACAATTGGGTTTTTGACTGTTAGAGCATGTGCTGGTAATGGGGGTATTTGGGTGACAGCGATGGTGATAAAGGGGGTCTTAACACCCCTACATACGCGTCACCTCCAAAGTTGGAGTACCCCCCCTGATTTCAGCACATCACATCAAAGCTCCCATTGGGCGCCCCATTCATTTTTAAAGGAATTTTTTGTTAATAAAAGGGAAAAGTTTTTCCTTCTTTTGCTTTTATGACAGTGTTACTTTTTAATAATGATCTATTTCCCTGAAATTCATAAGATTTACGGTTATAATGTCATACCATATTAGTGCGTTTAAATAATTAAAAAAAATAAAATGAGTTGTTTCAAATGATTTTATTTTGAATGATGCTACTTAAAGGGTCATATGAGTTTCAACAGTGACGGAACAAGGTCCTCTAATATTGCCATCAGACAAGTCCAGTATGCAAACGGAGTTCACGGTAAGTACACTTGTAGTACATAATTATCGTTATGACATACAGCCGAATCCCGATTCGTCTTTTCCTACACACATACTGAGACCTATCTCACAAAGCATTGTTAATCCATTCTAAGCATATTCTTCTAATGACATAATATTCAAATGCCCCTAGTCAGAACTCTTTCCCCCCTGTTGCCCCCCAGTAAAAACCCGAAATGTCCACTTTTTGCGGCAATTTTGCGCAAAGTTTGTTGATTTTACCCCCCTGAAATTCAGTATGACCCCTAATAAAAACCTGAAAAAAATTCCTGGCGCCGCCATTGGCGAAGGGGGTTGAGTCTAGAGCTGCTGATCTGTGGGTCTAGTTGCAACGCCACACTCTAGTAATGTTTACTTGTTATCTAGCAGTTTGCAATCTTCTTGACCCTTAAGCTTCCATTTGGCGTATTTTGTTTCAGAATGGCATGATATTTTAAAATTCAGCATTTCGACAAATAATATCACAGAAGTGGAAAACGAAACTTTCTTCTGGCAGAGTAAGTCCTGAAATAGTAAAACATTTGAATGACTGTATGTTTATCGTATGATAATGACCCTTTTAAATATTATCTTTTTACAAGGCATAGAGGCTACATTTTGTAACGAGGCAATGATAATTGAAAACACTCCTTTAGACAGTCTCTCATGATCTGAGGATTCGTCAAGAAATGTACATTTTAAACTGTTGCGATTTGGTAGTTCACAACATCTTGCGAATGATAGTGAGCTTTGCCACAAATTACATTGATCAGTTCATAGCGAGTGTGTAGAAGAATCCGAATATCATAGATATCTGTAGGTCCTGTAGTTCTTGAGTTATGTTGTAAAGAGGGCTGAAACAACAGCACTTTTGTAAAACGTATATAACTCATTAACAACAATAAATCAAGCAAGTTTTCAAACTATATGATTTGTAGAATGAACTTTTGCAAAACAGCAAAGTGTTATTTTTCAAAAATACATTGATTTAGATAATGAAAATCGACTGTTTTATTGTTTCCTCATCAGAGGGGTTCACGCCTGTAGATGGTAAGACAGAGATTCTCAAAGTAGTCCAAATAAACCGATTAAGCAGAATTACTTTGTATACATTGACATCCTTCGGCATCTGCTTATCGCTTTTCTTTAGTGTTATCAATGTGGTGTACAGACATAAAAGGTAAGAATCTGGTCGGCTCACTAGCTTCTTGTTTTGTTAAAAAACGTATTTAATCTCCAGCTCTAAATGTATCACGGGCAGTGCTTTGGATGATAGAACGTTCTCGATTTTGTCCTTAACAGATTTCTGACGTAATTATTAGTAATGGTTACGTCAGAAAATAGCATGGTAGAATGTTTAAACCAAAATTCACATCAACTCTTATGCAATTGTAGTGCAACTAATGCAACTTACCATTTGACAGTCATTAATTATCTGTTTAAACTCAAAGTGACACCTGATGCATGTTTGCTTGGGTAGAATTGTGCAAATGTTTACTGGAAGGACATTGAAACTACTACTGCAGCCCTGTTATATTAATTTTTCAAAGTGAAATGCTTAAACCCATTTCAGTGCATTCAAAGGACCAAGGAAATTAATGGGGTGTCACTGGAGCTGGAATAGATAATACTGGCGGATTCTATGTATTTTGTTTTTCCTGATGACGTATTAACGTACGTAAAAACGTACGGTCCACGTGCTGCGTTTGGAACATCGCAATCTCTCTAATAACAATGACGGGTTCTTTAAGCATTCGAATTATTAAAAGTTACTTGTTTGCCGATATGTTGTTGCTGGTAGTGTCAGGTGGTGGCCGCATTGCATTCTCTAAATTCAGTAAATTTTCATCGTCAACCGTGAAATTGAATGGGATTATTTTGAAATTTTCAAACGCTTGAAATATCACAAACAAATAGGCCTATGTTGATAAATAATAAATAAATACAAGCTAAAACCGTTGGGGTTCGATAATGAACCCCACAAAACTAACCGAGTATATTGGAAAATGCCATACGGCCGGGCGGTTTCACAAGTTGCCGGCTCGATCATGTCATCCGCCGCCTGGGTAGTGTAGTGAGAGCAATATGATAGGAAAATGGAACATTTTGAGATAAATACATCGTATACTTTGTAAAGATGGTTTCATTATTTTCAATAACAGGGCAATAAAAATATCTTCGCCTAAGCTCAACAATTTCATCTCCTCTGGTAGTTTGCTGCTGTACACGTCGATATATTTATTTGGACAAGATACATCGAACCTCTCTGACAATTACATATTTGTGTTGTGCAAGGTTTGTCTGCTATTAAGGGGGCTGGAATTTTCTTCGGAGGGGGGTCCCAAATATACTGGAGGAGGGTCATAAATTTTTGGAAAGAAAAATGGGGGAGGGGGTGGTGTCATAAATTTTGATGACCAAAATGTAGGGAGTTACAAGATGACCACAGATAGTGTGTTTATTTTATTTTAAAAAAATGATTTGAATACAATTTTAGCCTGTTTAAGGGGTAAGGTGTATCGGTGGTGGTGCACTGTGGTGGTGGTGGTGTGTGTGTGTGTGGGTGTGTGTGTGTGGGGGTGTGTGTGTGTGTGGGGGGGGGTTGTTGGGGTCATAATTTTTTTGCCGGAATTGGGGGGGGGGGTCGCAATTTTATTGACGCTGACTTTTTGAAAATTTTGCACCCCCCTTCGAAAAAATGCCACCCCTAATGATAAAGTGCTTCTGAAATCAGATCTTTTTCAATTACATTTTTTACAATTGTTTATGTTTATTAATATTTCACGCTATGGCTATTTTCATGATTGTAATGTTTAAACTTTTCAGGCCAGATTGGCGTTTATTTGCATTGGATTTTCGGTGACGTTTGGGGCGCTGTTCATGAAAACATACCGTATCCACGTCATTTTCCACGAAGCCGTTAAAAAGTTTAAACGTGTAGTAAGTCCTTATATCATTCCTTATATTTAAACACCGCTAGAGTATAGCTAGCGTTATAATCTTTGTACAACTGGAGCACAACATGTTGTCGTTTACATACAGAACGATATTCACTATGACATTTAACAGATTCATCAGGTTTGTAGATAAATAGATAAAACAATTTCATATAACAAAACCAAATTTTACTCACTAGTTTGACGGTTTCGCTTTTCATGGACGAAAAGGATCATCAGAATATTGATTGATGATTACTTCTTCCGGTTGGATAAATTCCGACCACAGAGGGTGTAGAATTGTCACTCAGTAGAGGATCATATACGTCACTTAGATCACTTGCTCTAGTGTACTTGTCCCCCCTCTGCGTACCGTCTAGTCTGTATTTTACTTGTTTCCCCACATCAAGTTGGTGTACCTTGCTCTTTGGTGTACCTTTTCTTTCCAGTTGTTCATATTCAAGGTATCCTCTTGTATCATTTATTGATCCTTGTGTTTTGTGTCCTCGACCGTTAGATTTACTATTACCCACTTGTACTGTTTACCTTTGTTTCAGCTTGTTTTGATACTACAATATACAAAAGAAAAACCGCGGTGCTATTTGAAAATCAATCTTTGTTTTGTTTTACAATTTTGTTTACTTTTTGTGGCGTGACGAAATTAACGCGTACTGTGAGCTGGCAATCTCATACAGGACGCTTAGCGTCAAGCAAAGTTAATAGCGGCCCGCCGACGCGGTAGTTGCGTTTGGGCGCAGATGACTTGAATGCTGGATTCAATATCGATTGATCAGTGACGTCTGGGAAACAGACAAAAGATGATTTACTTAAGGGGTACTACACCCATTGATTTTTTTTTTTGCATTTTTTGCATTTTGTGAAGAAATTACAAAAAAAAAATGGACAAAGTGGTATGCAAAATGAAGGGGCAAATCTTCTCGTTTTATTGGTGGCATCGGTATCAACGTAGCTTACATGCTTTTAAAAGTAGAAGCCAAAAGGTGGTACATCACTGATGATTTAAATTCACTTCATTTTGGAAAGCTTACTATCAACGGATTTCGTTAAAATTTTGGATATGTGTTGCTAACACGTTAGGGAAATAAAGTTGATATGTAAAATGGGAATAAGTGGTTCCTGATTTCTTTTATGACTTCATGAACTTGGTGCTCCACAACTATCAAAAAAGGAACTGGTTAAAATGCTTCTATTTTCAATGTTGAGCTATATTTTGTATTTTTAACTTGCGACATTATTTCACTGAAACTTAATTAAGCCACAGGTAACAGGTTACCACAACCATACTACAGCAATGTTGAAAAAATTGTATTTCTTGTCACCTATACCACCATATTGGGTAGTTTTCCGTAAGCTTAACGTTTGTGATTTTGGTAACTATTTTATATTTATTTGTGAAATCCATCGCAACTAGGCATTCTAAATTGTACTCACCATTTACATCCCAAGGTATATTAGTATATCCACCTTGCACTTCTCGATATATATCCAGTTAAAGACAGAATATCAAAATTATTCCTCATTATGATATCACAAACTCTCACATGTGTATTCAAAATTGATGCTTAAATTTGACCTGAACCAATTGACCTATAACCTGACATACGGTGACCTAAATAGCCTTTTCTTCTCCTAACAACACATAATATTATTGACTAATGACTATACATCCATTGTGTAAGTGTTTATATATTTTGCATGCACCACTAGATTTTCTATAGAGAGTATAACAAAGGATTTAATGTATTCTATTCATGTACCCTACTTGAACATGCTGAATAGAATAAATCATGGTTTGTTATGAAACACGCATCTGAGTAACTAGGATACAGTAAACAAAATATATATAGGGCTAAAATGACTTACTACAATTGTTTAAAAGCACTTTTTTTTTCTTCTTTTTTTCATATTTTTTTTATTTCACATGATCCGTGCATATATCGCCTAGCTATAAATGAAAAATATTTATTTAGACCAATCAAACCAATATATGGGTGTAGTACGCCCTTAAGCAATACTAAAACTGGATATGGTGATGCGTATACTGATGCATGGCCGCAAACGTAACCAGCCCGGCTGAAATATGAATATTAATAAACCCAAAAATGTACGGCAAGAATTTTCGCACCACATACGTCGAAGTTCATATTTCAATGTGCGAACTTTAGTTAGGATAACAACAACGACTGGTAAGCAATTCTACTAAATTACCTCATATCTGAGGGAAAAATTGCGGACAAGGACCGGCCCCTTTCCAGCTAAAATACAGCTTATTTAGCCAATGTGAACATGGGGGTCATCGGCAGAAATATTTTCCTATCATATTGGACTGACACGTCAGCTATATGGTATTTTACAATGTAACAGAATTGAAAGAAAAGTGCAAATGCTCGTTCGTCGGATGTTTGACGAAGTGACCAGCTCTAATGACGTCACTATGTAACAACGTAGTGGTATTAATAATTAACTAGGTTATACCAAATATGGAGGTATGAAAGTATGCTAATTAGAAGGTTCAACGAATCAGAATACGATCCTGGTATCTAAACTTCTAATGCAAATGAGTTCAAGGAGGTTACGTGAACATGTACAGTTTGTAATGGACCTCTGTGGAAAAAATGTCTATTGCATCCTATGCGTGCCCCGTTACGTGAACGCCGAAGATGCGCTTGCGTGGGATTTTATAGCAAGCCGCTTAATTTTCATGGCAACCAACCATGCACATTTCACCGCTTTTGATGCAATTTTACCGATTTAAACTGCAATCCAAGTCTTCTTCTCATGTAGGTTTCGAAATGTTTAGATAAATTATGATAGATCTTGCCCCTCCCCAATAAAGCACAGATTAATTAACAAAATAAATAACATTTCGCTAAAATAGAACAGTTAATTTCAGGCTCTCAGAACGCCACTTCCATCCCATTATTCTTAATTGCTGGTTAACGAGGTTACGTTTTGTTTCTTTTCAAGAGTATGCGGGACTCTAAATTAATACTGGGTGTGCTAATCCCTGTCGTGATCGACGTGTTGATTCTTGGAGTTCTAATCATAGTGACTGACTCGGATATTTCTACTCATCGATTCGAGGCTCAGGTAAACATGGTACAATTAATCTACTATCTTAAGGTGGTACTACACGTACCCCTGATAAATTTTGTGACTAATTTTGCATATTTCTAAAAAAATAACTACACACTGAGAACATTCAAAACTATTCTTTAAAACTTGCTGCCAAACATTATGACATATAATATTATGTAATTGTTGACGAAATATTGTACAGAAATGTTTTCCAAAAATATTTTTGTTGTTGTTGTAATGTTTTTTAATGACATTTATATAATCCAACATTTTAATGTTATTAAAATGTTTATAGTTCCAAATCATAACGCGTTTATCGTTTTAAAACATTTTCATGCCTGGGTTTATACAACAAGCCAGTGCCCATATTGAGTACTTTATTTATATACAATGTAACAAACTATTAATTTTTATAGTAGCATGTATTTCTTTATTACTGTTTGTTTAGCTTGATATAACAAAACCGGATGCTGAAGTCTACATTGTTCCGGTAGTTGAATTCTGCACCTCATCCTACCAGCTCTATTTCAGTGTGGCTATCTATGGGGTTAAAGCGGTTCTGTTGACGTTTGGCGTATTTCTGGCTTGGGAGACCCGAAACATAAGAGTATCGGAACTTAATGATAGTAGGTCATTTATCTATTGTTCTATATATATTTTGTGATAGTATCGGGAATTACATTATTGCCGTGACATGCTATAATGAATTCAGTTTTCCTTTCAGTGTTTAACATGTGATGTGCCCCCGGATGTGCCATGAGTAATTTAATTTGATTTAATATTTATGTTTGTTTACAATTCAAATCTATTTCTTGAGACATTTGGGGAAATCCCTCTCATGCATCAAATTGAATCATATCTAATTTTGGATTGTTGGAAAACCCCCACTATTCCAGAATGTTCATTGTGTTGCATGCACCATTGCGTAATTGGGGAAATCTCCAAATCATTAAAATTTTTGATATTTAACAGGCCACAAAGTAAACTTAATAAATGATGTCTGATGTGCTCTCATGTCCCACAAAAATACTGTGCAAACGTTACTATCCGATCCCTTAACAGTTAAAAGTTGGTTTGTTATATACCACAGTCATGAGAGTAGTTCAATCTATAAAACTTTTAACCAACTTTTGGAAACTTTTAAACAAGCAGTGTAATTTAAACAACAGTTGCTATTATGTTAATTATAGTAAACAGTGCTGCGTACTTTAATAAACAACAGTGCATATAAACAGTGTAAAAACAGATTATTTGGAGGGAATTGATAACAATCTCCGTATATTTTTCAAGGGATCTGGAATGAGTGTTTTGAGCGTTTCGACAGTATTTTTTGTGGGACATGAGAGCACATCAGACATATCGAATTGCATTCTGAATACGAAGAATGTCTTTCTGATATCAAATAATTTTAATTTTTTTAAATTCACGATATAATGCAAATTATTAAAATTTGATATTTTTCACATTTTTGAAATATAACAGTCCTCGAGCTGGGAGGAAAAGCCGACGATCAATTGAACAATGTTGACCTTTCATATTGAAGATATGGATTTTTTTCCAAAAAAGACATATTTTTTTGTGTTTTGGGATCAAAATTTTCAATTGATCATCGGCTTTTCATCCCACCTATACATACACTTTAAGTATAAATCATCAGATTTATACAGTTTACTTCGAGTACTGTTAAATATCAAAAATATCAATTTTTAATCATTTGCCATAAAATGAGTATTACATTGCGAATTTCAAAAAATCAAAATGATTTGATATAAGAAGGACATTCTTCGTATTCAGAATGCAATTCGATATGTCTGATGTGCTCTAATGTCCCATAATAAATACTGTCCAAACGTTCATACCCCATCCGTCAAAGCTATATCTATATTATAATTCTAACAAATGTACTTTACAAGTGACTAACTTTGGAATTTAGAGTGCTCAAACCCATTACAGGTGAGCTATAGAAACAAATTCTAAGTATAGACCTCTGGCAAGGCAACCGTTACTTAAAGTTTCACGGAATACCCTCACTTACGATCATTGGGTGCACCGATCATCAGACGGATAATTTGTCATGATTTTAAATTTACAGAAATGTTTATACAAGTATATACATTCTGAGGTGTCGAAAACATGACAAACCAAGCCAGCCAGAACAGGCTCTACTCCAAAAGTAGTCGAGAGTTCTCAACCACTAAAAATAGTGGGGGTGTATCATAACAAGTGTACTTTACAAGGGACTAACTTTTTTTATGTTGTTTTTGTTAATAGGTAAATACATAGCGATCTCAGTGTATACTGTGGCTGTAATTCTTGCTGTCTTGATCCCTTCACTTAATGTGATATTTCTTGACGTCAATTTGTACTTCATCATCCTGGCAACTGCTCTTATCTTCATTAACACCACTGTACTCTGCCTAGTGTTTCTACCAAAGGTAATTTATACACATAGAGCCATAGAGTTTTGTTTATAGCAAACAAGTACCGTCGGATCCGTAGCGGTCGCTGCGGGACAAAGAATTCAATTTTGCAGTGTTGGTGTCTTTGAAGCAGGTTCAAGTTTGACCCCTATTTTGACCTGTAACCCCTCTGTGAGCTTAACCTTTGAGGGCGCTCATCTTAAAATAATGCCAGAAAGGGTATTTCCATCCACACCAAAAAAAAGAATCAAAATTTGAAAAATTGTGTTCGGAAACCAATTTTGGACACTTTTGATGTGCAAACGATTTTCGGGGAAAAAGCGTCATGACATCAAAAGTGTTCGGAAACCGATTTCGGACACTTTTGATTTCCAAACAATTTTCGGGAAAAAAGCGTCTTGACATCGAAAGTGTTCGGACACCGATTCCGGACACTTTTGATGTCCAAACGATTTTCGGGAAAAAAGCGTCTTGACATCAAAAGTGTTCGGAAACCGATTTCGGACACTTTTGATGTCCAAACGATTTTCGGGAAAAAGCGTCTTGACATCAAAAGTGTTCGGAATCCGATTTCGGACACTTTTGATGTCCAAACGATTTTCGGGGAAAAAGCGTCTTGACATCAAAAGTGTTCGGAAACCGATTTCGGACACTTTTGATGTCCAAACGAGAATTTCCCTTAATTCTTGTCAATTTCCCTTAATTCGCCAGAATTTCCCTTCATTCTCCCCTCAATTTCCCCTCTTTTTCCCAAATTTCCCTTAACTGCCCTCTATTTTCCCAAATTTCCCTTAATTCTTGTCAATTTCCCTTCATTTACCAGAATTTCCCTTAATTCTCTTCAATTTCCCTTAACTTCCCTCAGTGTTCCCAATTCTCCTCAATTTCCCTCATTTTCCCAAATTTCCTTAAATTCCTCTATTTTCCCAAATTCCCTTAATTCACCTGAATTTCCTTAATTCTCCTCAATTTTCCCAAATTTCCCTTATTTCCCCTCAATTTTCCCCAATTCCCTCAATTTCCCTTAATTGCCCACAATTTCAATTAATTCACCTGAATTTTCCCTCAATTTCCCTTAATTCCCCAAAATTTTCCTTAATTTCCCCCATTCCCCCCCCATTTCCCTCATGTTCCCCACTTTTCCCTTAATTGCCCTATGAATTTCCCTCAATTTCCCTTAATTCCCCAAAATTGCCCTTAATTTCCCCCATTCGCCTCAATTTCCCTCATGTTCCCCACTTTTCCCTTAATTGCCCTATAGGCCCTCTCCCTCACCAAGTAGTACCATAGCCATGCGACACTGACGATGTTGACGTAACAGCATTTTTTAGAAATTGTTGAAAATCGTGTAATGCCCCTTTAATGACCTAATTAGCATATTTCGGGACGAAACTCTTTTCCAGTATGGGGCCAGTACCTGCCTTCCCCCTCACCAAGTACCATAGCCATACGACAAACGATGTTGACATAACAGCATTTTTAGAAATTGTTGAAAATCGTGTAATGCCCCTTTAATGACCTAATTAGCATATTTCGGGACGAAACTCTTTTCCAGTATGGGGCCGGTATAGGCCCTCCCCCTCACCAAGTACCATAGCCATGCGACAAACGATGTTGACGTAACAGCATCTTTTAGCGTTTGTTACTAACGGACTAACGGACGGACGGACGGAGAGACATGGTGACTTATTGAGCTGCCCGCAGCTAAAAAGACATGTGGGCCTTTATCATCAATTTATTCCAAAACCAGATCCAAGAAAAATACAATATTTTCATTCAATTATGATTTGCAGTGATTGTGCGCGCTTCATTTTGTTAACGCTTTTTGTTGTAATTTTGAAATTTGGGTATGTTGTATCACCGTAGAAGTGACGTAATAAGAGGATTAACTACCATAGCAATAGATGAATACATTTTATTTGAATATATCGCCCTTCACTACAGCGTTCACGCGGTACCTATGCATTGAACCGTAGATGTCACAGAACAGGGAAAGACCTGGATCGTAATTCTATGGAATATTCGCATTATGCTGATCACTCGCACCTGTAAGCTTAATATCTTTTCAAAGAGCGGTATTGTATTGAATTTATGATTGCAGACATACACAGGTGCAGGTGATGAGTGCAACCTGCTTGTATTGTAGTGTCGGGCGATATATTCGAAAATTGTATCCATCCTTTGCTATAGTAGTTAATCCTCTTATTACGTCATTTCTACGGCGAATATACACCGTTTGCCCGGATCCGCCATCTTGCCCTCAAAACGAGGTTCTCTATGCAAAACTTCGTGCATTTCTAGCAACGCGCCAGAAGGCTTTTTTGCAAAGAGTACGCGGTAATTACGCATGCGCATAAAAGCTTTTGCAAAAACAACACGCACTTTGGGGCTAAAAACCCCGGCTAAAAACTCGTTTTGAAATGACTGTGCAAATGATCAATAAGGCTAAGCGTGGTGTGAGTTTTGTGCCCACGAGTATGTTACGCGACAAGATTCGAGCTTTCACAAAAGAAATAATATCTATGTTTGTTTTAAATTATTTGGAACACAGACGTTACTGTTGTGGAAATCACAAGGCAAAGACATTCGTATAACAATGATGACTGACAATAATATGACTTTAGACACAACAAGTGGAGTAGCTGTCAACAAACTGGTTAATAATAGGAACAAGGAAGAACACTTGCAAACAATATTGTATGAGGTAAAGTGATTTTAATTTTAACGAAATGTAATGAAAATGATAAGATAAAATCAAAAGATAAAATTACACGTTTTAAATATAATAGCAAATGGGCGATCTTGGCTGGTACCTTTGGGAAAATAATAATATTCTTTTACAAACTGCCCTCGTGTGAAATGCTCTTAAAATTATCTTACTTTCTCAGGGGGGGGTCAAGCTATTTTGGCATGTCGAAAGGGGAGGAGTGACATATTTGGCAAGTTAAAGGGGGTGAAGAATGTTTTGGCATACATTCATGGGTTACGCTCTAATCGGCTAAGGAAAACAGTACAAAAAATATCTATGCAAACTGTCCTTCTTGCAATATTTATCTAGACTATTAAAGGTTTGCAAATTGGGTGGTGAGGGGGAGATGTTGAGCATACCGAGAGGAGGAGCAAGGTTTTGTTGGCATGCCGAGAGGGGGAAAGCAAATATTGACAGGCCATTTTGAAATTGTCCTCCCCTCTGATAAATTAACAAGATAATTATTGCACAGACCCTTATTTCTATTCATTTCAGAAACAACAACGTCTGAAATATCTGCAAGCCGCTTACGCAGATATTTTGCGGAGAGGGAGGAAAGTGTAGCAGTGCATTGCAAATGTCTACAAATGTCTACCTTATCATCATAAATCGTATGACCTCGCCCAGACCCCGCGATTATGATCTTCTCAATTTAGAATGTAATGTGCTAGTAAATATGTCAGACGTTTACGTAGAACAAGCAACTCTAAACGTATTAATTTCTTTGTAGATAAGATGAACATAATTTGAATGTTCTCCCATGCAAAGCGGTCAAAGCAAATAACTTTTAGGTGAGCTGACCGCTGTGGGGGAAAGACATAATTTCAAACTTGTTCAGTGCATTTCTACATGCATACTGAATTATACTGCCGAGCGCACACAACACTGTTTGGGCGCACTACTGAGTTTTTAACTATGGTAAATTTAACTTGACTCTCTGCTTTTCCTCATAATTAATATTTATTCATCAGCTAGATTTAGATTTTAGGTACTTCAGTTATTAAGGGTGCCCACTCTTTCTAATAATGCAAAAAGCAATTTTTTTGTCAATTGTAAAAGCTCGCCTTTAATAAAAATATAATACTTTGTTGGTGTGCCTCATTTCCACATTATAAAATGGTTTCTGCTTTGAGACCCGGGGGCGGGGGCCCGGGCGGGGGCACTCAACACAAATGACCACACGGATAGGCTCTCCCGGAAAGACCCCCCTTTTTGGATTTCGCAGCTCCGAAAGACCCCCTATATTTGACCAAAACAAAGCTCCGAAAGACCCTTGATTTTGATAATTTCAGCTCTGAAAGGTTTTTTAGGCGATTTTCAATCAGAAAGCAAAGAAAGACCCTTGATTTGGACTGCTCGCAGCTCCAAAAGTCCCCATTTTACTTATTCGCAGCTCCAATAGACCCACTTTTATCGGTACGCCGTCAGCTCCCAAAGACCAAAATTCCCGGGGAGCATATCCACCAAATTTTTTGGATGTGCCCCCAAGGGCTTTGAGAAAGAGCACTGAGAATAATTTCAGCCTGACGCGACCACATTCGGAAGAGCCTGTTAGCAGTAGTTTTAAGTAATACCATAATTTTATTGATACTCATGAAATCATTAAATCAGGCTCACGTGTACGTATTGTATGATAAGAGAATTTTGGTACTATTGTTAATTGATAAATTTCATTATATGCTAACTGTATTAATTTCATATTGAACGAATCTTGTTTCTCAACAGCAGTAAAAATTAGCTCACCTTGGGTAGCTTTCTGTCTGCAAATCGCTAGACTTTCTTCAGCCCCAATTAACACGTGGGGCGCTGTTGGATGTGCTATTGAGACTCAGCACCGTCAGACGGTGCAGGACGTCTCAATAGCGAGGTGTACACTGCTGGTAGGTGATACCGCCGGCCGCCGTCTCTGTTCAGTGTGCTTCTGTTTTGCCTGATGTGAGCCGCTTCCCGGACGCCTCTACCAACCCAGAGGATGATTTAAGGAAGCCCCATCATGCACTGTAAAAGTGTTATCACTAGAGTTTCAACTGCCACTTTACTTTTCAATTCCCATTGAACTCTGTGCAAAAGATGTTGTTTTAGAATTGCCCGTGTGTCATTATTACTTGGTCGATTTCAGATCTAAAGTGATGTATGCATGAAGGATAATTCACACCTTCTGTAGATAACATAAAATGTGAAATCGACCAACCTTTTGAAGGTGTTTTTATTGTAAATATATCTGTCAAAATTCATATTTCACCATGCACGTGTGTATGCAGTGGGCGGGCAGTGGTGTCATGTGCACTCACACAGCTGTGCTAACCGCAAGACTTGCTGGGAAGTGCTTAAATCATCCTCTGCTACCAACCCATGACGGGTCAGTATCCAAGATTTTGGCACTTGCAGTGGGGATAGAATGTCCAGTATTCTTGGCATGCTCCGCTACCGGGGATGGCTCTCTCCTGTGTTCAGAAGCCCTAATTCCTAGGGGGCGTTTGGTTTCGCCAATATAGGCGGCGTTGCAGTTCTGTATTAATTTCATTAAGTTTTGTATTAATTTCAGTTGACACAATAAAATGAGCATTGCGATGTACTCTGAGTTATTTGCTGATTGCAAATTTTAAATCTAAAATGCAGGCTGTATTAGCTTGTATTAGATTACCATGCACCTGAAACAATTAAAACTCGTACAATTAGACCACATTATCCATGGTATAAGATCTCACACCACCAAATCAGAGTCACATAGAGATATGTGCTAAATTTGCCTTAAGAAAACGTCATTTTTTCTTCACAGGAACGACTCAGTTTTAAGCGACAGCTATGATGGTTCAAATCAGCCCTTGCCTGATCCCTCTGGCTGGGAAAAATATAGGTTGACCGTCATTATTTTTTACGACTGGCCCTCGAAGTCTACGATGTCCGGGAATTGCCTATTTTACAGGCAAAATCATGTCAGTGTTTCTGTAAAGAAAAGGCTGCTTAAAATCATCTAAAGTTATTCGATCTCTCCCATCTGTGGTACACTTGCAGTATTTAACATTACTAATCATGACCAATCCAAATTTTGCCAAAATTATGCAAATTTCTGCTCATTTTAATGCATACATTTTTCTGAGAAGTAAAATTAAGGGCGCACAACCATATAATTCTATTTGCCAGTGTGAAATCATAATAGTAGTATTCATGAGCGTCGCAGAAAATGGCGTAAGAGTGACTGCTTGGAAGACAAACAAGCGTATATTGATCAGATGAACTTGGTCAACCATTTTATCGAAAGTGCAAAAATTGATTATTATACGGAAAAGTTGAAAAATAGTGACACCAAGAGTGTCTTCCAGACAGTCAACCTCCCTGCTAAATGGCAAAAACGATAGATGTTTACCAACAGGTGATTCCCTACAAACTGTGTGTACAAATCTTGCTGATTACTTCATAAACAAAATCCGTGAAGAACTTCATAATGGTTCTCAAGTTGGTCAAAGTGTATTTAACAATGATTTTGTAAATACGGTGTGTATTTTTTAGTGAATTCTCCGAGGTTACTGAGAGTGAAGTCTCTATTTTGGTTACTAAATCTCCTTCTAAGACGTGTGAACTTGACAGCTTACCCATGCACCTGGTTAATGATGGAACATTTAGACACTTTCCTTCCGGTTATTACCAATATAATCAGTGCATCTCTTACATCTGGAGTGTTCCCCAAATCTCTTGGCAATGCACTTATATCATGTATATTACTCCAATTCTAAAAATAAACATCTTTGGATAGTAATGTGCTGTCAAATTTCAGGCCAGTGTCAAACATAAACTTCATTTCGAAACTAATCGAAAAGGCTGCCACAAATCAAATTAAGCAATATTTTGATGATAATAATCTCATCGAATCTCATCAATTTGTGTATAGTAAAAACAAAAGCTCCGAAACCGCATTGCTTAAAGTTCGAAGTGATATATTGGATGCTGTGGATAGACAAAATATAGTTTTTGTTGTATTACTTGACCTATCCGCAGCATTCGATACTATTGGCCATGACAGCTCCGTATGAAACTCGGCTTATGATGGTAAAGTATTACAGTGGATAAGTTCTTATCTAAAAAGAGAACTAACCAGGTTCACATTGATGGTATTTACTCAGATTCCTATCTACTGAAGATAGCTCATATCAGACAGTGTACATAAAGCTATCCACCGAATATAGCTCATATTAGATCGTGCTAATAAAGCTATCTACTGAAAATAGCTCATATCAGACTGTGTACATAAAGCTATCCACCGAATATCATGAATATAGCTCATATTAGATCGTGCTATAAAGCTATCTACTGAAGATAGCTCATATCAGACTGTGTACATAAAGCTATCCACCGAATATAGATCATATTAGATCGTGCTAATAAAGCTATCTACTGAAGATAGCTCATATCAGATTGTGTACATAAAGCTATCCACCGAATATAGCTCATATTAGATCGTGCTAATAAAGCTATCTACTGAAGATAGCTCATATCAGATTGTGTACATAAAGCTATCCACCGAATATAGCTCATATTAGATCGTGCTAATAAAGCTATCTACTGATGATAGCTCATATCAGATTGTGTACATAAAGCTATCCACCGAATATAGCTCATATTAGATCGTGCTATAGTAATAAAGCTATCTACTGATGATAGCTCATATCAGATTGTGTACATAAAGATATCGACCGAAAATAGTTCATATTAGATCGTGCTAATAAAGTTATCTACTGAAGATAGCTCATATCAGATTGTGTACATAAAGTTATCCACCGAATATAGCTCATTTTAGATACCGTAGTGCTAATAAAGCTATCTACTGAAGATAGCTCATCAAAGTTAGCTCATATCAGATCGGACAAAATGCTATCTACTGAAGATACTCACTAGCTCATATCAGATCGTGTTCATAATGCTATCTGCCGAAGATAGCTCCTATTAGTTCGGGCTATTGAAGATAGCTCATATATCAGATCATGTACATAATAAATGCTTAATATCGAAGATAGCTCATATCAGACAAAATTTCAATGAACAGCTTGATGCAAAATAAAGGGGGGGGGGAGTGTGAAAAGTTTTATCCCTTTGAAGGGGGCCTGCAAAAAATCACCTTAATTTTTCTTGTAGAACACGAGTTTACACTATTTTCTATGGGGTTGACGTACATTTTTCTGGGGGGGCGCTAAAACAATTTTAGGTCCGAAGGAGGGGGGTGGCTGGAAAAAAATGGAATTTTTCACTTGACCATAATTTTCATGTCAAAAAGGGGGTGGGCCCTGAAATTTTTAAGGTCTGTAAAGGGGGGTCGCGATTAAAATTTTGGCATCAGCCCCCCACAAGTGTTTGTTACTGCCCAATTGGGTGGATTAAATTTGCTTAAAAATCGATGTTGAATTGTACCGGTATTGTGTTGTAGGCCTAAACTCTCATCATTCTATTGTCTACGTGTAACACGGGTGATGGAATGCAGTTTAATATCCTCGCCAAGGCCACATCATTTTAGTAGGTGAAATAGACCTAAGGGGGACCTAGTAGGGTTTATTGAGGTGTAAAAATGCGTGAAAATGGATTCGTCTATACGCTGGCGAAGTTACGTAATAATCGGATTAACTACCATAGCAATAGGTGAAAACAATTTTTGAATATACCGCGCTGCACTGATACTTTCACGCGGTACCTCTTCATTGAACCAATCAGGCTGATCACTTGCACCTGTAAGATTAGTATCTTTGAAAAGACCAGTATTGTATTCAATCTATATGTGTAACCTGCTTGTAGAGCAAGCGCGATATGTTCAAAATTGTTTTCACCTATATTGCTATGACAATTAGGCTAATCCGATTAATTACGTAACTTCGCCAGCGATACACGAACGGCCAGTAACAGGTTTCCAGGGTAGAGAATGGGTCGAAAATGGTGATTGCGCTGTTTTTACGCCCATAACTCATAATTTAATTGGAATACTACCCGTACATTGAAACATAGGCTTATATTAGATTTTCATCAATATGCAATTGATTTGACAATTTTTTTATTATCAATATGTTGCCGCAAAGGTCTAAATTGTGTAATGAGAATATGCACTTCACGTGCGTTTCAATGGGACGCTTAATTGGTGGTGTGCGCCCTCCAAAATGGACCACAGGCTGCGTTGCACATGCGCACTACGAAATTATCGAAATCTTCATTTTTGTAGCCGATGGCATCTGTTATTTGCCGTTTAACTTGCTTTATGGTGAAGCCGAAACTGTCTCAATCGCCACGAAATAATCAGACGTGCAGGCATTTCTTTAATCATCAACGATAGCTAGTCAAGCCGTAGCCAAGGTGAGAATTTTCCCTAAAATATGTTAAATCATGGGATGATGTATGGTCATGATGGTATGCATGTATGTGCACGAAGTAGTGCAAAATAAAATAGGCCTAAGTAAAATAAAATAACAAATCAAAATAATAATGAATACCAAACTTCAGTCGAAGCACATTTAATATATTGTAATAATATAGGCCTATTAAATTCAATCGAACCGGAGAGTCCATCAACATCCCACAATCAAACTTGCACCAATTGGCACTGTACAAATAATTAACCACCACCATGATGATCAATTGCACAGTTGGGAAACCACCAACCAACAGTACACACAGAGTACACTCAAATATGACAGTGTACGCATGCGTGACCAAATTTTTTTCAAACACCCCCTAAACGAGTTTTACACTACCAGCAAATTTAGCCCCTTAATAAGGTAATTTAGTGTAGAATTTACCCCCTAAATGAGTTTTTAGCTGGTGAAAATGCAACAAATGTACCCTTTTTGGACTCATAATTTACCAAAAATTTGAAAAGGTACCCTAAACAAGTTGTCCAGTTTCAGAAAACTACCCTTATTCTTGAAAATCACTGTTTTTAGACCCTAAGCGCGTCCACGCACAGTAACTTGCCTTGCCTAAAAAACCACCCCCTTTTACTTGTTTTTTTGGTCACGCATGCATACAGACCATTTATGTGAGTGATCCCCCCGGGTACTTCCTACACAAGCAGCTTGAATAAACCTTCAACTTCCGTAGAAAAACTTTGAAAATTTCCGAAAAACTTGTAATTTTTTACAAAAAGGCCTTGAAATTTGAGTAATGTTGGTTCCACTTACATCAGTTACATGTATTTCAATGGGATGTAATTTGAGCTGGTGATGTCATTGGGTTATAATGAGCTGTGGTTGATTCATTTGCATAAGTTGAATTTGTACAGAAGTTTGCTTGTGCATCCCGGGTAAATACTACATGTATTTGCTTAAATTGTACACGCTGGATTCAGTACCGGTACTGCAAAGTACAAACACAGACAATCAACACTAAAACAGTCAACCAATACTATACACATACAACACCCCACTGGGAGTTCAAAGCGATCGATCGTGCATCATCAATCAACAGCAGCACATTACCGCACCTGAGGTTTAAAAAGGGGCGAAAGTGCACGGGTGCGAAATTGAAAGGGGGCGAAAGTGCACGGGTCCGAAATTGAAAGGGTGCGAACCGTCCTGTTTCCAATACATGGTGGAAACATTAAATAAAGTCGCGCAAAGCGCGAAAAAATGTGCACTTTTAAGGCTAAAATGGCCAAATATGAGGTTACTTTGGGCAGAAACCAGTACAGGCGTCAACATAACTCGCAAACACAAAATTGGAATCAACTGAAATGTTGGGAATATGCTTTTTTGGTGGATATGTACTGAAAAATGTCATAAGGGGCGTGAAAGTCGATTCCGAGTTTATCGTCCCCCGCCCGCGTCACTTTTTGGAAACCAAAAATACCCGCATCAAATTTTCATAAATGCTAAAATAATTCATTATTTTCAAAGTATCAGCGTTTTCACCAGTTTTAGCAATTGGAAACATATATTTTTGTTTGTAAAACATACATTCATAACTTGGAAGCAAAACCAGGCTCTTTTCTAACTTTTCTAGTCCTTACCAATATAAAAAACATGTTTATAAATCACATGTATGAGTTTGGCTTTAAATCAACACACATTTTAGGTCAATAATGAAATCTGATGAAATAATGAAAAATGAAAAGTCACCTCACCAACCTGGAAAAAAAAAGTGACGATAAACTCGGAACTGACTTTCATGGGCCTAAAAAGAGGATGCTAGGAGCACGAAATACTCCTTTAAGTCAGTTGCATTGTATATGATATATGATATGCCGTTTTTTTTTTTATAAATTGGCTTGATAAAATGACATGAATAGGGGGTGTCTTGAGGTTGGAAATATTTCAAACTGAAAGCCGTAATCACAGTAGCGTATCAAAACTTCTCAGGGGGAACATGAATCCCTCTCAGACACCCCTGCATATACAAACAACTGCCCGTTTTCGCTTTAACACCCAGCACTTGATGTTTAAACCAAATACAATAACAGTAAAAAAGGTGGCTTCAATTGGCCTGTCATTTTGCAAATTTGATATTTTCGGCTTTTTTTTTTCGGCTAAAAATTTTACACAATAATATTGCCAAAATGGCCCACCAAATGGCATCAATTAGGTCTTCGTTTTGTAAAAGTTTCTCACTTCTAAGGGGAGCACATCCCCCCTCAGAAACCCCCCTGCGTACATGTAAAGCAACACCAGATACTTTATTCAATAAAGGTCAAAACTTGCCCTCTACGAATGGCTTCAATTGGGCGTCATTTGGCAAATTTTCGGCCTTTTCAAACTTAAATTTTACGCAATAATAGTGCAAAAATAGTCCACCAAATGTCTTCAATTAGGTCTTCATTGTGCAAAATTTTCTCACTTCTGAGGAGGCACATCCCCATCAGACACCAACTGCATGCGCAACTTCATGGGTACGGTAGGCCTACATAATAATAAAGCAATAAGTCATACAATAACAATCAAAACTTGTCCACAAATGGCTTCAATCTTTTCCCAAATTTTATTTCAGATTATTTAAGAAATAAAGGGTAATGCATGATCCTTTACACGAAAATAATGTGTCGAGGCAGTAAAACGTTAATAATGGGTGAGGCGCAGCGAACCCATTATTTAAACGCTTTTACTGCCGAGGACACATTATTTGATGTAAAGGATAATGCTGCACCCTTTATTTCTATTCTATTACCACATAATAGTGTGATTTAAAGAGAAAATATCAAATTTTTTGCCCAAATATTTCAAGTTGTTTACCTCAAGGTGGAGCGCATACGCGTAGCCAAAGCGTATGCACATTCCAATAACACAACCTAACATTCCATTCTCGCCTATAAGCAGGTATGCACGTACAATAACACACCCCTGACATTCCATTCTCCCCTACATAAGCAGGTGTGCATGCGCTCTGCAAAGCGCTGTGATGATAGAAGAACATAAAGTTCGTTGCCCTTGACACTTTATCGCTAATTAATGGTCTGTCACGTGACGCGTTTCAACAAATCAAAGTGCGCGATTTTGAATAATGGGTCGTGGGGGTAATAGAATACACAATAATAGTGACAAAATGGTCCACCAAATGACTTCAGTTGGGTCTTCATTTTCCAAAAGTTTCTAACTTAGGGGGGTACATCCCCTCTCAGACACCCCCCTGCTTCGCGGCCATATTGTATTTCACAACAAAAAACATAAATATTTGCGCCCCCCGGTCTACGAATTCCTGGATACGCGCCTGAATCAGGAGCGTAGGTGGGATAGTCGCCCCTATGATCACTAAAAGCCGAAAAGGTCTACTTTGCGAGTGTAGCGAGCAAAAAAAAAAAAAAGTTTTGTTAATGCTTTTTCATTCAGAAAAGGACAAAATTTGGCCATTCGCGGTGTAGCGAGCGAAAAAGTTAGGTTCTTTATGCTTTCTTGGTCAAAATTTTAGGAAAAGGTCCAAAACAGGTCCACTTTTTTTTAAAAATCAGCCCCCAATAAATCCTGGCTACACCCCTGGCTGGCCATAATGAAGCCAAATTGCATAATTTTTACACTATTTCTGAGAGGGACGTTCTAGTGGTTTTGGATATACAATAATGATGAAACCCCATAAAAGTTGTGTGATATTGGACTGTTAGTAAACTTATTTATAATGATTAATTGCTGCATGACAATAAGTCTGGGAGAAAAGGCAAGAGAGGCCCATGTGGCTTTTATGGGGTAAAATGTGCTGAAAATGGGCCCAAAATGTAAAAACCAACAACTTTAAAACCGCGTAGGTCAGCATTCCACAAGGGGCAAGATGTCCGGAAGGAAAGTTTCCTCCTTCTAACCATGGCCAGGGAGGGGAATGGCTCCTTTTCTTCTTCTCCCTCCTCTCTTTCTCTCCCCTCCCTTTTCTCTCTCCTTCTCTTCCTCTTTTTCCTTCCTTTTACCCCTATCATAGGGGGGCAATTGCCCCTCTTGCCCCCCCGTGGCGCTGTCCCTGACTGGCCATGTGTTTACCCGGGACTTGAACTTTTAAACCCAAAATCCACGGCCCACGACCCGGCCATCTCTGGGTACCCAGGGACCGGAGTTGCATTTGATATGTGCATTACATCACAGTTTGATGCAAATATTGGACTATTTCATTCCATTTTCCTGATGAGATTTGAAAGATTTATGTTTGTTATTGTCAATAACAAATTAGGTGAATGCAAGCTTGCTGACACTGTACGATACAGTTAATAGTGGAAACCTGTTTATACAAGATCACCAGGGCCGGCATGTTTAGCTCGTATTAAGCGGAGTTCGTTTTAAAAGTTGTGTTGCTCGAGAAGTCTGGCATAGGGGGGCAACATGCCCGGGCACCACCCTTAGGGGGACGCCAAATTGACCAATTCAGCATCGCTTCTGCGGCCCTCCAAGCGATGACAAGTCAAAAATTTTGTGTGCATTTCAGCACAAAATCAATTGAAAGAATATTTCAAGACCGATATTCAACTTCTAGTAACCAAAATTAATTAGTGTATAGGCCTTATTTGTCCAAAATTGTGAGCGCCTCATCTTTTTTGTCGCCCCCTGCTTTTACCCCGTGGTGCTTGTGCCCCCAAAACATGTACATGATGTATGCACAGATTATGCTCAAATAATAAAAAAACAAACTATTTAAAGTCTATTTATACCTTGTTTAATGTTGTGTTTAACATTTCAGGTATTCCACAGTTGGAAAGTAGAACCAAGAGTAAGACAGAAGCCAGTGAAGATGGTAGTCTTGTATTGCTTTGCTGCTCCACTCAGGGACATCTTTGAATCAAGGATCTAGAATTGAATACATGGTGGGTTTGATGTGTAGAGTGTAGGCCTACACAGTATACTTGAACAACGTCTTGTATTGTTGGATTTACCTGAAGTTCACTAAATCTAATATATATGAATCAAACAGCAGCAGATGGCAATGAAACATTTGAAACCATTTTCTTGCGTATATTGCAGACTCAAGCATTATTCTTTGGACAAATCCAAAACTCATGCTAACAGACACATGCTTAAATATTTGCAGGCTTGTAAACGCAAAAACCTATTTAAGAACTACGAACTGGGACATTTGAACAGCCATAGGAAGCTATGGTACCTGTATACATATAATAACTTGGACACTGAAGAGAAATCATTTCAGTGTCAATATTGTCAGAAATGTTTTACTGACAAAAATGACCATGTGCACCACATCAAATCTCACACTGGAGAGAAATCCTTTCAGTGTGAGCACTGTCAGAAATGTTTTACTCTCAAGAGTAACCTTGTGCGCCACATAAAATCTCACACTGGAGACAAACCCTTTCAGTGTAAGTACTGTCAGAAATGTTTTACTCGCAGGAGTTACCTTTTGCAACACATCAAATCTCACTCAGAAGAGAAACCCTTTCAGTGTGAGCACTGTCAGAAATGTTTTACTTGCAGTAATAACCTTGTACAACACATCAAATCTCACACAGGAGAGAAACCTTTTCAATGTGAGTACTGTCAGAAATGTTTTACTGTCAAGGGCACCCTTGTGAAACACATCAAATCTCACACAGGAGAGAAACCCTTTCAGTGTGAGCACTGTCAGAAATGTTTTACTCAGAATAGTTACCTTGTGCGCCACATAAGATCTCACACTGGAGAGAAACCCTTTCAGTGTGAGCATTGTCAGAAATGTTTTACTCGCAATAGTTACCTTTTGCAACACATCAATTCCCACACGGGGGAGAAAATCTTTCAGTGTGAGCACTGCCATAAATGTTTTTCCAATAGACATAGCCTTAAGTATCATATCAGAACTCACACCAAAGAGAAACCTTTTCAATGTGAGCACTGTCAGAAATGTTTTACTACTAGTAGTTACCTTGTGCGGCACATCAATTCTCACACGGGGGAGAAATCCTTTCAATGTGAGCTCTGTCAGAAACGTTTTCCTCGCAAATGTGTCCTTTTGTGCCACATCAGAACTCACACCAAAGGGAAAGCCTTTCAGTGTGAGTACTGTGAGAAATGTTTTACTTACAGAAGTCAGCTTGTGTGCCACATCAGAATTCACACCAATGAAAAACCCTTTCAATGTGATTATTGTCAGAAATGTTTTACTGGCAGAAGTAACCTTAGGTACCACATCAGATTTCACCACACCAGGGAGAAACCCTTTCAGTGTGAATATTGTCAGAAATGTTTTACTGACAGAACTAAGCTTGTGTGTCACATCAGAACTCACACTAAAGAAAAACCTTTTCAGTGTGAGCACTGTGAAAAATCTTTTGTTGTCAAAAGTACCCTCGTGTACCACATTAAATCTTACCACACTGAAGAGAAGCCTTATCAGTGTGAGCATTGTGGGAAATGTTTTACCACAAATAGAATTCTTTTAAAACATATTCAAACACATACTAAAGAGAAACCATAGTGTGAATATGGAGTGGCAGTGGCATAGCCATGACCTTTTCGAAAGGGGGGGGGGGGACAAGGAAGATAGGCAACATTCAATGGGGTAGATTGTGACAAAAATGGCCAGAAAAAGTAAACAAAAGTGTCTTAAAAGTCTTAATATCAGGGTGGCCAGTATGGGGGTTGTTGTTTTCAGTGTGGAAGCAGCTTCCCACTGGTTAAAAATGGATGCGCAACTTAGGGGTGGTGCAATAAAATGCGCACACATTAAATATGATTAGACCACCCCGGGGTACACATAATTATTGCACTACCCCTTAGAATCATAGAAGTTGTTTTTCTAATAAGTTTGAAACAGAACTTTTTGAGTGATGTCATATCTTCAGACTTATTATAATCTTAAAATTATTGTGTCTATAAATGTTTGTACTTCAATTGTGTTTATGCCAGCCAGGATAAATTGATATGGGGTTTATAATTTTGGAAATAAGGCAGCCAAATCATAGGTGTCAATCCCAGGGGGACACATTTTTAGATGGGGGACACAATATCAAGTGTCCGCCATGTTTTGCAAAATCGTGATTCGCTTCAATTTGGCCACAAATGCATTTTCAGCAATTTTTAACTCAAGTTTTACACACACACAAGGGGATGTCATTTTTGTCTCGTCTGATAAGGCAGGAGACTATATATATAATCACTTTTCCGTGTGGATGTGGGGGTGTGTGTATGTGGCAAATTTGGTTAAAGTTTTGGTTAAAGTTTGCTTTCCGCCTATTTTCTCGGAGACTATGAGTCGCACATTACTCAAACTTGGTGGGTGGGTGCATCTTGACCCGAGACAGAACCGGTTTGTATTGGTTAGTGGGTCAAGGTCACTGAGGTCATCTAGGGGTCATCTGAGGACAAATTAGTAAAAACTGTCGTTTGGCCATGAAACTTGGTGGGTCCAGTCAACATTTAAAGCCAAATTTTTGGAAGGTCATTTCGAGGTCACTAGAGGTCATCTGAGGTCAAATTAGTAAAAACTGTCGGATGGGCATGGAACTTGGTGGGTACTGTCAACATTTAAAGCCAAATTTTTGGAAGGTCATTTCAAGGTCACCAGGGGTCATCTGAGGTCAAATTAGTAAAAACTGTCGGATGGGCATGGAACTTGGTGGGTACAGTCAACATTTAAAGCCAAATTTTTGAAAGGTCATTTCAAGGTCACCAGGGGTCATCTGAGGTCAAATTAGTAAAAACTATTGTATGGGCATAAAACTTGGTGGGTGCAGTCAACATTTAAAGCCAGATTTTTGGAAGGTCATTTCGAGGTCACCAGGGGTCATCTGAGGTCAAATTAGTTAAAACTGTCGGATGGGCATGAAATTTGGTGAGTACAGTCAACATTTTAAGCCAAATTTTTGGAAGGTCATTTTGAGGTCACCAGGGGTCATCTGAGGTCAAATTAGTAACAACTATTGGATGGGCATGAAACTTGGTGGGTGCAGTCAACATTTGAAGCCAAATTTTTAGAAGGTCGTTTCAGGGTCACCAGGGGTCATCTGAAGTCAAATTAGTAAAAACTCGTATGTGCATGAAACTTGGTGGGTACCGTCAACATTTAAAGCCAAATTTTTGGAAGGTCATTTCAGGGTCATCTGAGGTCAAATTAGTCAAACCTGTCGTATGGGCATGAAACTTGGTGGGTCCAGTCAACATTTAAAGCCAAATTTTTGGAAGGTCATTTCGAGGTCACTAGAGGTCATCTGAGGTCAAATTAGTAAAACTGTCGGATGGGCATGGAACTTGGTGGGTACTGTCAACATTTAAAGCCAAATTTTTGGAAGGTCATTTCAAGGTCACCAGGGGTCATCTGAGGTCAAATTAGTAAAAACTGTCGGATGGGCATGGAACTTGGTGGGTACAGTCAACATTTAAAGCCAAATTTTGAAAGGTCATTTCAAGGTCACCAGGGGTCATCTGAGGTCAAGTTAGTAAAAACTATTGTATGGGCATAAAACTTGGTGGGTGCAGTCAACATTTAAAGCCAGATTTTTGGAAGGTCATTTCGAGGTCACCAGGGGTCATCTGAGGTCAAATTAGTTAAAACTGTCGGATGGGCATGAAATTTGGTGAGTACATTCAACATTTTAAGCCAAATTTTTGGAAGGTCATTTCGAGGTCACCAGGGGTCATCTGAGGTCAAATTAGTAACAGCTATTGGATGGGCATGAAACTTGGTGGGTGCAGTCAACATTTGAAGCCAAATTTTTAGAAGGTCGTTTCAGGGTCACCAGGGTCATCTGAAGTCAAATTAGTAAAACTCGTATGTGCATGAAACTTGGTGGGTACCGTCAACATTTAAAGCCAAATTTTTGGAAGGTCATTTCAGGGTCATCTGAGGTCAAATTAGTCAAACCTGTCGTATGGGCATGAAACTTGGTGCGTACTGTCAACATTTAAAGCTAAATTTTCGGAAGGTCATTTCGAGGCCACCAGGGGTCATCTTAGGTCAAATTAGTAAAAACTGTCGGATAGGCATGAAACTTGGTGGGTACAGTCAACATTTAGAGCCAATTTTTGGAAGGTCATTTCAGGGTCAACAGGGGTCAAATTAGTAAAAACTGTTGCATGGGCATGACACTTGGTGGGTACAGTCACCATCAGCCAGATAATCGTGCGCAGCAGATAACCGCCAAATTCATTTACCTCTACCAACAGTAATTGTAAAAGCAGGCTGTCGCAGGAGACTCGTGGTTCGAGAACCGCCTTGTCTTTGGAAGGGGTTGAGTCATAATAAACTGGGGGTCATAGAATTTTTAGAAACTTTTAAAGGGGAGATTGGAATGTCATCTTTCCCCCGGAAAGACCTGACATCAGGCGAGACCATGGCCAGAGGTAACATGAGTAGGTTTATTTCACCTTGAAGGGTCATCCAATCCCATCCAATATGCCATAAATGAGTAGGACAACAACTGGTATAAACGGTTTATACTGTTATTTCCACATCTGTTATTTTTATGTGTGACTTTGAAAGCACTTTCAATGCATTTGATTTATGGTAATAAATTAGGACAGGGTTTGAGATCTGACCCTGGTTTGACTGCCAAAAGTAGAAAAAATTTAAGTTGCATCTGAATACAAAATGAAATATGTTTTCTAGACCAAAATTTTGTGTAGAATTCAATTCTGAAATCAAAAATACAAAATTTGACAATTTTATTTTTTTTTTGTATGGAGATGACTCAACAGGCTTGATTGTGCCTGTGTGCATGTGCCCTGTGACATGTACAGTGTAAAATGCATGTTTAGAGGTCACCAAACTTCCTGTGTGCCCAAATTCTGGGTCTATGGTTGCTTCAACTTGTACTGCTGCAAATCTCGGCTCAAATTAGTTCATGCACAGTGTGTGTTGGTCACAGGATTGCGCAATAGCAGCGGACCGAAAACTAATAATTTTGCTTAAAAATGGATGCGCAACTTAGGGGTGGTGCAATACTTATGTGTACCGGGGGGAATTCTCAAAATGGTCTGCCAAAAGTTGCTTGCCCCCTTTGGCCGTGCCAAAAAATCTTTGCCCCCCCCTTTCGACGTGCAAAAAAACCTTTGCCCCCCCTTTGACGTGGCAAAAAACTTTGACCCCCTTACACATGCAAGATTTTGGGGAACCATAAATTACCTTAACATATAATGCGAGTGCAGCGAGCAGGAAATTTTGCATATTTGAACGTCTTCGTAACATTTTCCTACGCCTTTTTAGCGTAATATAAAAGCGGTGCCCAAAATATCTGTGCCAAAAATTGCTTGCCCCCTTTCGACCTGCCAAAAATCGCTTGACCCCCCTTTCAACCTGCCAAAAAATGCTTGCCCTCCCCCTTTTGGCCTGCCAAAAATCTTTGCCTGCCCCTATAATTCACCACCCCGGGGGTACACATAATTATTGCACCACCCCTTACTTTGTAAAAAAGAGTTTTTCTAAAATGTTATCCAGTTTGACCTTATTTTAATACCATTTAGTTGTTGGAATACATTTTGGGCATAATCGATGAACTTTTCAAGCCTATCAATCTTTTCGTTTTTTTTCCACAGGGCCTAAAAAAGACCGAAAATATACAAAATTCTAAAAGTATAAATCGTAAAAAATGTTTTTCTAAAAAATTATACAGTTTGATTAAAAATGAACACCTTGGTCATGTTAGAAGTTGTTTCAGGCAAAATCGATTAAATTCTCTAAAGCCTGTAGCTCTTTGTTTTCCTGTCCTTCCATTTTTAATAAACGCCAGAAATTTTTTCACATGTTACAAAACTAAGGGGTAGGGAACATAATGTACAGAAAATTTCAGCGTGTCCCTTCCAGGTTTGATATTAAAGATCCTATGATACCTATTGTATATGTTGTTGCCATTTCAGGTGTTTTGTAATTGGAAACTAAAAGAAGAACTAGGACTATATAAACGGAGGCCAGTGAGGATTGTGGTTTTGCAGGTTGAAACAGCTAGGACCCAGGACTATAAGCCAGTGAGGGTTGTGGTATCCTCTTACGGACAAATCTTTGCTAAAATTGTCCCAAAATTGACTTCTATGGTGGGTTTGAACTATACATGGTAACTTTATATTATATTGGTTAGATTCATCTGAAGTACACTTTCTAAATACATGAATCAAACAGCAGATGGCAATGAAACATTTGAAACCATTTTCTTGTGCATTTTGCGGACTCGAACATTATTCTTTGGACAAATACAAACTTCATGTTAACAGACACCAGATTAAATATTTGCGGGCTTGTAAACGTAAAAGAAGTGAACTGGGACGACATTTGAATGTCCATTGGAAGCTATGGTACCAATATACACATAATAACTGCTTGAACAGCGAAGAGAAACTCTTTCAATGTCAATATTGTCAGAAATGTTTTACTGACAAAAATGACCTTGTGCGACACATTAAATCTCACACTGGAGAGAAACCCTTTCAGTGTGAGCTCTGTCAGAAATGTTTTAGTGACAAAATGGCCTTGTGCGCCACATAAAATCTCACACTGGAGAGAAACCCTTTCAGTGTGAGCACTGTCAGAAATGTTTTACTCATAATAGTTACCTTGTGTGCCACATCAGATCTCACACGGGGGAGAAACCCTTTCAGTGTCAGCTCTGTCGGAAATATTTTACTCACAAGAGTAGCCTTGTGCGGCACATGAAATATCACACAGGAGAGAAACTCTATCAGTGTGAGCACTGTCAGAAATGTTTTACTACCAGTAGTTACCTTTTGCAACACAGCAAAATCCACATAGGAAAGAAACCCTTTCAGTGTCAGCACTGTCAGAAATGTTTTGCTAGCAGCAGTAACCTTGTGCAACACATCAAGTGTCACACGGGAGAGAAACCCTTTCAATGTGAGTACTGTCAGAAATGTTTTACTCACAAGGGTAATCTTGTGCAACACATCAAAACTCACACTGGAGAAAAACCCTTTCAGTGTGAACACTGTCAGCAATATTTTACTTTCAAGAGTAGCCTTGTGCGCCACATCAAATCTCTCACAGGAAAGAAACCCTTTCAATGTGAGTACTGTCAGAAATGTTTTACTCTCAAGTTTAATCTTGTGCGACACATCCAATCTCACACGGGAGAGAAACACTTTTAGTGTGAGGTGTGAAATGATCACTGTTAGAAATGTTTTACTCGTAAGGGTAACCTTGTGCGACACATCAAAACTTAGTGAGAGAAACCCTTTCAGTGTGAGTACTGTCAGAAACGTTTTTACTCTTTTTAAGAGTAACCTCGTGTGCCACATCAAAAAATCTCACACGGGAGAGAAAAATATTTTAGTCTCAAATGTAGCGTTGTGCCCCGGCGTTTTGCGCCATATGAAATCTCCAATGGAGAGAATTAAATTAAGTGAGAGCACTGTCAGAAATGTTTTCCTTGCAGTAGTTACTTTGTGCACTACATCAATTCTCACATGGGAGAGAAAACTTTTCAGTGTGAGCACTGTCAGAAATGTTTTACATTAGTTAGGGGCTGTGCAATAATTATGAGCCCTGGGGGAGGGTTAAAATTGGGGGGGGAGGCAAGAAATTTTTGGCGAGCTGAAAGGGGGGGAGAAATTTTTGGTCAGCCGATGGGGGGGACAATTTTGGCACACTCATGGGTAGCTTTTAAATAAAATAGTCTAAAAAGGCTTAGGAAAACAGTAGTGAAATGCTTCATGTAAATTTTCAAAGTTTTGCAAATTGGGATCCCAAATAATTGACATGTGTAAGGGGGGCAAAGAATATTTGCCGGGCCGAGGGGGGGGCAAGCGACTTTTGGCAGGCTGGCGGGGAACGATTTTTGGTGAGCGTTCGAAAATTTGCACAGCCCTTAACTTGTGCACATCAAATATCTCACGTCTTTGTACTTTAATATATTGTGATATCCAAATAGTACGTACCATGATGAATGGTTATAGTTGGGGTTATATTGGATTCTTTTAGATGGGGTGGGGTGGGATAGCACAGTAAAAGTTTATTCTATTCTGTTTATTACCCTCACAACCCATTATTTAATATTGGGTCAAGCGCTGTAATACATTCTATGCATAGCATTACGCTTGGTTACGCATACAATATTTATGCGATACGCGCCGTCACTACGCACATGTAAAGTAAACAACCTAAAATATTTGGGAAAAAATGAGATATTTTCCCTTTAAATCGCACTATTTTGTGGTAATAGAATAGAAATAAAGGGTGCAGCATTATCCTTTACACCCAAATAATGTGTCCTTGGCAGTAAAAACGTTTAAATATTACATTTTTACTGCCTCGAACACATGGGTGTAAAGGATACACTGCGTTACCCTCCCGGTTACCGTTTATTTCTTAATTAAAACGCATACAAACCATAGGATGAGCACTGTGTGGCAGTGGCGTATAGCCAGTACAAATAACACCGGGGGGTCACTCACTCGCATACCAAAGTGGTATGCATGCTCGTCCCAGCACCTCAAAAATGGACCCTTAGGGCGAGTTTCCCGACAGGAGTCTTATTAAGCCGTAGTCTTAAGGTGGACTTGAGGCTACTAAGCCTAGCCCGCTCTCGAAGCCCGAGTCTTAACCCTAGCCGGATTTCTTCAACGCAAATTCAACCTAGTCTTAGTGGCCTTGCAGGCTTAACGCTTGACAACCTCGTCCCTTTCAACCAGCGACTTAATTGTATAGGCTGTTGGAGGTAGATGTACATAAGCTGTGGTCCTCACGGTTTACCGTACTAACAAGGTTGCCGTCTCATTATCGCAATGTTCCCGGCGCAAAGACTAGCCTGGACCCGCGGTCTTGTGCTTGGGCTTATACCGTACACAACTTGATGCAAGAATATTGTGTCTGTGTTTGTGTCTTTTATGTATTATTTTATTTCCACTTGACTTTTTATGAGTCCAACTTGTATGAATGATACGTCTATGCTTTATACTCGTGATTTTTTCTTTGCATCCCAAAAAGGGTAAAACTGTAAGCCTAATGGAAAGGAATCTGTGATTCCCCTAAAAAGGAAAGCAACCAACGTGCTATCTACTGCTGATATCAGTAGTCTTCTCAGATCTCACATGAAGTTATCTGTTGGTACAATATTATAATTATTTAAGTAGAAGATATAGCAATATTATATGCATCTTATCCGTAAATTCAGTTGTAATACTGCATGCATTATTGTTTCGTGTCAAATATTTACTATATATCTTTACCAATTTTGTCCTTCTTCTATTGTATTAAAATGATGTCCAACCTGGTATAATAGGCACTCCAAAATAATATTGTAATAGGCCTACTTATGAAAAGTACGAGTATCAAACTATTAAGGCTTGGATAGGGACAGGTGGTATCATATAGGTCTTCATGATGATGATGATGATGATGATGATGATGATGATGATGATGATGATCATGATGATCATGATGATCATGATGATCATGATGATGATGAAAGAATTTTTTTAAAATTATATTCGTTGTTAAAAAAATCATTATTCAAAATGAGTAGGTCTTATGATAGCAACAGCTACTTAAAAAAATTAAACTAACTCAAATGAACACTAAAATAAAATGCTGAAATGTTCAGCTAAATCGAACAATTACTTACCCACAGTGGCGTAACTAGACATTTTCATTTGGGGGTGGGGTGGGGGAAAGCGGGGGCAAACATAATAAATGAGGGGCAGGCATCGTTCATGCTGTTTGGGTTTGTAAGGGGTGGAGTGGGTCTGAGGAGTTATGGGATCTGCTTGGAATGTGTCCCCGGAACATTGGCGAGATTTTTTTTGACATGGGGGGGGTGGGATTGAAAAACAAATTATGGTACAAAAGCCATATTTAAGCTATTAAAGCTGGTGACATATAGGCCAATGGTACAAAAGTGGGATTTATTTAAGGTTAAAATGACCAAATATGAGATTAATTAATAACTCTCAGAAGTAGGCCTAATTTACCTTTTTTTTTTTTGGGGGGGCAAGAGCTCCCCCCTCCCTCCCCCCCTAGTTACGCGACTGCTTACTCATGTTAATTGAAAGACCGTCAAAAATATGAAAGATAAACTTTGCGTTACAATTTAAATAATTTGTAAATTGAAATAGACCAAGGCTTACGACCTAAGACCTGCTCTGAGGCAGGGCCAAGAAAAGCCGCTGTAAGCCTGGTCTAACAGGCTTGCGTGAGACTACGACTACAGAAGACTGATTTCGAGAAATGCAAATTTTACTGAAGCCTGGGGCTAATCCTACAAGCCTGGCCCACGGGCTAACGAAGCCTCGAGGCTATGGTAGCCGTGCTTCGGGAAATACGTTTTCAGTTAAGCCTGGTCTTACGACCTCTTAAGCCTTGAGGCTAGACAAGCCAATTGCTAAGCCACCCGTCGAGAAATTCGCCCGTAATGGCGTAATCAGTGTGGAAAAATTTCACCCCTTATTGGCGTAAGGCTTTGTAAATCTTACCCCTAAAATATGGCGTAATTCGGCGTAAGAAACTAAAACGGACCCGGGACCCCTAAATGGCGCAAATTGTAAAATAAACCCACAGAAGTTGAAAAAATATACCCTAAATGTTGAAACTTTACCTGAAAAGCACCCTTTTTTTCTAAAAACATTGACGCCGCCACAAGGCCAAAAATCAACCCTTTTTCGACGTTTTTGGGGACGAGCATGCGTACCACTTTGGTATGCGAGTGACCCCCCGGACAAACAACTCACTCTGTTATATATTGTAGTAGGTATAAAATAAGTCATATTTAAGCAATGTAGCAATATAATAAGGCTTAAAGTCTTGTATCCATATACCTTATAGGTAATATTTAAGCCATACCGTAGGCATACTTAAGGAATATTCGTTTCTGATATTTAGGCATATATTGCTTGCACAAAAAGCAATATATTGCTTACACAAATAGGCAATATATTGCTTAATATTAATAGGCAATATATTGCTTAATATTAATAGGCAATATATTGCTTAATATACACAAATAGGCAATATATTGCTTAATATACACAAATAGGCAATATATTGCTTAATATACACAAATAGGCAATATATTGCTTAATATACACAAATAGGCAATATATTGCTTAATATACACAAATACGCATTATATTGCTTACATTAAGAAGCAATATATTGCTTTTGTGATCTAACACATGCTTTAGATCTAGTCGAGAGAACTTTTTGTTTTACCTTCTGACTTTGAGCTATATAGTTTGCGCACACATCAATACAATACATTTTTGTACGTTAATTAAATTGCATCTACTTAAACATAAAATATAATTATTTGAAAGCTGTATAACCTTGTTAATTAAATAATTGCTGTGTTGCTACAAACCCGGGGTACTCAAGTTCGGTTTTGGTAGGGACGTGCTGCTGAGAATTTGAAAGTGGACCCATAAGTATACCAATTTTTCAAGAAATTTGGACTCATTGATATACCAAAAGTCAAAATTTTCGGCCGAATTTAACCCAAATTGTCTTAGTTTTTACAAATTTTCCCAAAATTTTGGGAAAATTTTGAAAAAGAACCCATTCATATACAAAAATAGGCTTTTAAAAAGTGGTCATTGATATACCAAGAGGCTGAAAATGCTACCCATATTTGCGGCATGTCCCCGTATGGTCATTTGTACTGAGTACCCCCCGGGCTACAAACACAGCGAATTGGCTGATTCTTACAAGTTTAAAGCCAAGGAAAGGTTTGACTTGTACAGGGTGTCCCAGAAAAAATTACCGGGCGAATAAAATTGAACGCAAGTCGAGAAATAGACATCAGAATCAAAAAAATTTAAAATGTAGCACATAGCTTATTTTGTTGTAATCCGATGGTGTTATGTCATTCATGTTTTTACTGAAGATGAATAACAGTTTGTCTGAGAAAACTTTAATTTCTGCAATTGGAAGCTTTCCAACTTTTAATTCTTTATGTTGTGCAAATATGTTATATATTTTAACTTTTCAAAGAACATTTGAGCCAAGAATGTCAAGTGCTTACAGCTTTACGTGTGATTTTTGATACCATGCAACATTAATGTTGAAGTTTTAAAAGATTTAAACTTTGCATTACAATTCTTGGAAATATTCCAAAAACATTAATGTGTGTGAGAAAGTTTTTAAGCCAGCTGGAATTCTTTATACAATAATTCTTTATGCAACATTTATATCAACATTAACGAAAAAATATATTTATAAAATATATAAATAAAGTACCGAGCATCGTCTTACATACAAGCTTTCATTTTCAATATCGTGCAGGTTTTCAAATTTGAACAAAATCTAATTAAATGTTTTGCAAGAAAAAGATTGTTTAAAAAGATTGAAAAGGATTTCACAAAACAAAATATGAAGCCCATCGACAGTTAACCACTAGTGCGCATTGTGTTGAATGAGCCTTCTTTCAAACTTGGAACGAAGTGAATTGACTCATGCGAAATATGTAATCGCTCATTTCTTTGTAAATTGGCATATAAGATGGGTTACACGCTGATGTTTAGTTTTTTGGATTCCGATGTCTATTTCTCAACTTACATCCAAATTCATTCGCCCGGTAATTTTTTCTGGGACACCCTGCATATCTTAGTGAAATAACTTTTATCTCATAGCCATACATTTTGTAAGAAAAGAGTCCATGCAGTGTTTGCATATGTAACATGACCTGCTCCATGGGGGCCAAAGGAGGCATTTCTGAAAACTGAATTACCGTATTCATTCCAATAAGCGCCCATGTCCCAATAAGCGCCCACCCAGGGTATATTCAATTTGCTAAAGGGTACCATTAATGTTGAAGTGACAGATAGATGTTGATATAGTGAAATAGCTGGAGGACTACACATCCGGTGTAAACTTGCAATACATTTTCTACCTCAGAAAAGCTACTAGAACTTCTCAGGACCCTTTTATAACATACATAAATTCATCTCTAATAATCGCCCCTCACAAGAAATTAGGTAAACCAGGTAAAAAATAAGCGCCCACCCAAAATGACTTTAAGCGCCCTGGGCGCTTATTGGAATGAATACGGTACTATTATTACTTTATACAAACATTAAAAGGGCATTTCGTGATCCACAGCCTCATCCCCCCACTTTTCTCCAAAAAAGATTTTTATATCACTGGAAACCTCTGGCTACATAATGTTTATGTATAAAATATTTCTTGCAGATTAATTCGTTGAGGTAAATTAAAGATATCTTGAAATTTGAATTTCGTTCTACATTGTAGCTTACCAGAACGAAATTACAACGCATACACACATAAGGGGTGGTGCAATAATTATGTGTACCCGGGGTGAATTATAGGGGGGCAAAGATTTTTGGCAGGCCAAAAGGGGGGGCAAGCATTTTTGGCAGGTCGAAAGGGGGGGTCAAGCGATTTTTGGCAGGTCGAAGGGGGGCAAGCAATTTTGGCACAGATATTTTGGGCACCGTTTCTATATTATGCCCTAAAAAGGTGTAGGAAAACGCTACGAACACGTTCAAATATGCAAAATTTCCTGCTCGCTGCGCTCGCATTATATGTTAAGACAATTTAAGGTTTTAAATTCGGGTTCCCCAAAATCTTGCATGTGTAAGGGGGGGCAAAGATTTTTGGCACGTCAAAAGGGGGGGCAAAGGTTTTTTGGCACGTCGAAAGGGGGGGGCAAAGATTTTTTGGCACGGCCAAAGGGGGGCAAGCGATATTTGGCAGACCATTTTGAGAATTCACCCCCCCGGGGTACACATAATTATTGCACCACCCCTAATCATGCATAACTCATGAACGCAAAATCGGAATCAACAAAAATTTTGGGAATAGGTTTTTTTCATGGATATCTACTGAAAAATGTCATAAAAAGAGGATGCTAGGATCACGAAATACTCCTTTAAGCTATCATATACTGAAAACACCAAAAGTCTAGTTCTAAAGTTATTAAGTTAAGTTTGTGATATGTATTTTCATGCAATTCCAAATTTTCCCCATGGACCAGATTGTGTCACATATAGCCTTTTTCACTAAAAAAAAAAAAAAATCTGTTTTGGAAAAAAAAAATCACTGACTGTTTTTGAAAATAATTAATATCATAATTATATTGTGGGTTTCATTACCTTAGGGTTTTAACACTATAATTATATGATTGTGTTAAATCATCATGAAGCATACCAAATTTGTATACATGCTGAACACTTTGTTATAATAAATAAGCACTTATGTCAAATATAAACATGACTGAATTTTTCTTTGTGTGTTTTTATTTGAATGAATATGTTTACTTGTCAGCTGGCTATGCATTTTTAGTTGGGCTGGTAATGTGTTACGTGTCTTCACAAGATGAAAAGATACCCAACAAAAAGTATATATTTTCTTGCAGCAAATGAACTGAGGAATCCAAAAATGTACTTCAAGATGGCATAGGGTATAACACTAAGGAGTTATGGAATTGAAAATACCAAATATTTTATAGCCTTGTTCAATAAGGCCTTCTAAAGATTTCCTCCCTGCTTAAACTATGTTTGGGCTCGCGAAGTCAGTGAGCAGGTGAGGGCCACATATTACGGCTATTAACAATAGGTCTGTTACGTAAGAACAGCACAATTTCTTAATTACACTTGCAATTTGCCGACAATCACACATAACTTTGACTTCATTTGCCGACAGTCACATATGGTTTTGACGACAAAAGTCTATTTTTGTCTACAGAATTGTGTATGGACGCGAGTTGTTAAAATGTGGTGAACAACAGCGAAACATGATTGAATGCCTTTCAACAATGAAAACAAGCTATAAAAGACCGTCTAATATTGTCTGGTCTAATTCACATACTAATATTTCATCATGGAATGTCTGTTAGTCATTGCCGGGAGTCATTGCCACTCAACATTAAATACAAGCAGCTTAATGATTCCATAGTTGAGGTCAGGAATATTCTACAGAATAAAACGGCAATGTTTAGCCGTTTCCTCTAAACTAAACAAAGAAGTTGCAGGCTTGTTGAATTGTATGTGCATTGTGCAACACATGTGAAAGCGTGATTCCGTTAACTGCGTTTGCGTCCCCTACATGTTAGTGTGGGGACCCAGTATGGGGATTCATCGCTGATTAACGTATGTTGAAAGGTATATTGAAAGAATAACAAAATGTTTATTAAATGTTGTGTTTTAACATTTCAGGTATTCCACAGTTGGAAACTACTGTAGAACTGAGAGTAAGACAGAAGCCAGTGAAGATTGTCAGGGACTGTATTTTGTAATTTGCGAGAGAGTATTCAAAATCTCTTCCAGTCGAGCCTTCAAGGAGAGCTGTTGAGAGCAGTTACTATAGAATGTAAGGAGATAATGGTCAACTAAGGAGAGCTAAAAATCACTCTCCCATATCAGATTTAAGGAGAACAGTAGAGAGCGATTGCGATTACTCTCGCTCTCCAGAGGCAGTCCCTGGATTGTGGTTTTGTACCGGTTGCTGCCCCTCTCAGAACATCTTAGAATCAAGGATCTAGAATTTACTTATACATGCATGGTGGGTTTGACGTGTACAGTGTACATGTACACATACAGTATACTTGAACAACATCTTTGATATTGTTGGATTCACCTGAAGTGCAATATCTAATATATGAATCAAACAGCAGCAGATGCCAATGAAACGTTTGAAACCATTTTCTTGCGCATTTTGCGGACTCAAGCATTATTCTTTGGACAAATTCAAAACTCATGTTAACAGACACCTGATTAAATATTTGCGGGCTTGTAAACGTAAAAAACTTTTTAAGAACTATGAACTGGGACATTTGAATAGTCATAGGAAGCTATGGCACCAGTATACATATAATAACTTGGACACCGAAGAGAAACCATTTCAGTGTCAATATTGTCAGAAATGTTTTACTGACAAAAATGACCATGTGCAGCACATCAAATCTCACACTGGAGAGGAATCCTTTCAGTGTGAGCAATGTCAGAAATGTTTTACTCTCAAGAGAAGCCTTGTGCGCCACATAAAATCTCACACTGGAGACAAACCATTTCAGTGTAAGCACTGTCAGAAATGTTTAACTCGCAGGAGTTACCTTTTGCAACACATCAGATCTCACACAGGAGAGAAACCTTTTCAATGTGAGTACTGTCAGAAATGTTTTACTCTCAAGAGTAACCTTGTACAACACATCAAATCTCACACAGGGGAGCAACCCTTTCAGTGTGAGCTCTGTCAGAAATGTTTTACTTTCAAGAGTTTCCTTGTGCGACACACCAAAACCCACACGGGAGAGAAACCCTTTAAGTGTCAATACTGTCAGAAATGTTTTACAAGAAAATGTTCTCTTGTGCAACACATCAATTCTCACACCAAAGAGAAACTCTTCCAGTGCGAGCACTGTCAGAAATGTTTTACCGCCAAGAGTAACCTTGTTCAACACATCGAATCTCACACAAAAGACAAACCCTTTCAGTGTGAGCACTGTCAGAAATGTTTTACTTTCAAGAGTTACCTTGTGCAACACATCAGATCTCACACAGGGGAGAAACCCTTTCAGTGTGAGCTCTGTCAGAAATGTTTTACTTTCAAGAGTTACCTTGTGCGACACATCAAAACCCACACGGGAGAGAAACCCTTTAAGTGTCAATACTGTCAGAAATGTTTTACAAGAAAGTATTCTCTTGTGCAACACATCAATTCTCACACCAAAGAGAAACTCTTCCAGTGCGAGCACTGTCAGAAATGTTTTACCGCTAAGAGTAACCTTGTTCAACACATCAAATCTCACACAGGGAAGAAACCCTTTCAGTGTGAGCACTGTCAGAAATGTTTTACTCGCAAAAATGACCTTGTGCGTCACATCAGATCTCACACGGGTGAGAAACCCTTTCAGTGACAATATTGTCAGAAATGTTTCACGCAAAAATATACCCTTGCGGGCCACATCAGGATTCACACCAAAGAGAAACCCTTTCATTGTAAGCACTGTCAGAAATGTTTTCCTAACATAGAACATAGCAAAATTTACACGGGAGAGAAATGTACCACATCAGATCTCGCCACACTGGAGCGAAACCCTACAAGTGTGAGCATTCACCAGGACAAAAATCTGTGATCGGTTGAAAAATCTGTGATCCAACACAGATTTTTCACAGATTTCTGAACCGATCACAGATTTATCACGGAAAAATTTCTCCTACATGTAGTGATTATCACAAATGTTTTGCTCATTGAAGTTTCCTTGTGTGCCATATCAAAACCCAATCAAAGAAGACCCCTTTAACCCAAAAGTGGCTAGAAACCACAAAATACCATGATGATTTATACCGCCGCGCATGCATTAATCCCATGATGCGATGCGAAGATACAATCACCCTAAGTGCTACATGCTAAATGCCAAACATTTTTGGCACAGAATTTAGACATTTTATATGTTTTGCTAACTGTTTGAGAGACAAACCTTTAATTTTTCTTGTCCTACGTAAGTGTAAGATTTGAAAAAAAAGTTTCTTTGAAGACCATATATTGTGGATTTCATTAGCCTGTGAACAGTTTCATGTGATCATGAAACATACTTACCTAACTTCTATACTTTGTTATAAGAAATAAGTGTAAAAAATAAAGTACATATAAATTGCTTGATTATTGATCAATTTAGCTTGAATATGGCAAAATATTTTGTGCGCTTAACGCGCATTTGTATCGTCAACTTATTCTGTCGCCAAAAGGCGCTTGATTCACTATAGGATCTACTTGAAGATTATTTTCCAATTCCATCCCATGTCAAAATGAAATCTATGCCACTGCTGAAGATAGCTCATATCAGATCGTGTACATAATACGTTGTAATACCGCAGATAGCTCATATTACTTAGATCAGGCTAAAGCCCGGCTAATAATGCTATCTAATGAAGATAGCTCATATCAGATCATGTACATATAATGCTTTCTATCTGGATAGCTCATATCAGTTGTACATAAATTAGATCATGCTAATATAAATGCTATCTAGCTCAGTATCAGATCTTGTACACTGCTATCTACTAAAGATAGCTGATCATAGCTCATATTAGATCGTGCTAATAATGCCATCTACTGAAGATAGCTCATACCGTAATAGATCGTGTACATAATGCTATCTCATATTAGATTGTGCTAATAATGCTATATAGGCCTACCGTACTGAAGTCAGCTTTATATAAAACAGATTGTCTACATATTCATGAATCATGATATTATAATTATCCGGGATAATTATAGGACCGATCATGCTATATACCGGTAGGCCTACTGAAGATAGCTCAGATCATTAATACAGCATCTATACCGAAGATAGTTCATTACCGTATTAATATAAGGTCGTGTTATTGAATAATGATATCTTCTAAAGATCGCTCGCTCATATCAGATTTCCTTAGAATGTGCAATAATTAGGATTAAAATCAACTTGTTTTTTACGCATTTTAAAAACACTTGGTCGGTGGTCCGATGACGAATGCCTCTGTGATAGCTGAAAATAAGGGTGGCGCTGTTCAGGTCCCTGTGGCTTAAAAGTTAGTCTCAACTTGTTTAAAAAAACAATTTTATATTAAATTTTAATCTTTATTTAAGACATTGGTGCTACCAAAATATGAGAAATGGTTCAGTTTACATAGGTAGAAAACACATTTACACATTTTTCAATGGGACTCTATTTTAGAGGTGTGCGCCAACCACAGGCTGTGTTGCACATGCACGTGCGCACTGCTAAATTGTCGAAATTGTCATTTTTTCAGCCTATTCCATCTTTTTATTTGGCGTTCAGGCAGGGCCGTTGCTAGGGATTTTTTTTAAGTAAATGGGAACCAGCCAACTAATGTTAAATTGCAATAAGTTAATATCAGACCATGTACTAAGTATATTATAATGCCATCTACTGAAGATAACTAATATTAGATCGGGTTAAAAATAGGGATGTCACATTAGCTATACACAATAATCTACCACACTGTGCATGCAAGCATTACTGTGTGAATTGAAGAGCTCGCACATGAAAGTTTGCCAATTTTGGAAAACATCTATGTAGAAAAATGAATTTCCACATATTTATCCCAGTTGTTTGAAATTTTAATATAATGGTGTATGAAAACTTTTTGAGCCTATCATCGGTTCTTCAAAAATTTAATATTGCTTTGTTAAAGAGCTACTGCCTATTTTTATGGATTGTTGAAGATTGAAGATTGCTCATAAATCAATAAATATAGGCCTATTAAAATAAAAGGACCTCCATTTGGCTGAAATTATAATCTTTCTTAGCGTGCAAATTATTTCTGTTGACAACGAATGGCACATTTGAGGAAAACTAGTTGAAACATAACATCAGTGAGATTTCGAAGGGAGTAATATTCCAAACCACAATAGCTGTAAGCCACTGTGTGTCCAAGGCCATACTATTTTTGTATACACGGTATAGTGGAATGGCGGTTCCTTTTGCCATTTGTCCTCCCATGTTAATCCAAATAGCAAAATGTTAATTTAAAGTCTAATTGCAAATGAATTTTTATTTTAACTTTTCGCATTTGGCTTTGAGTAATGGTGACACATACCATATTTACAGAAAAAATGAAAATTCCATTCGAAACACCGTACAAATTTCAAACTTTGTATTTTTTGTACTGTATCTAAAAGGGCATTTCGTGATCCACAGCCTCATCCCCCCACTTTTGTCCGAAAAAAAGTTGAGATTTTCATACCAATGGATACCTCTGGCTGCATAATGTTTATGTACCAAAAATTTCTTGCAGATTAATTAGTTTAGCAAAAATATCGCCAAATTTGAATTTGAAATTCCAACAGTGGCCTATATGGAGCAGTGTAATGCACTAAATCATGCATAACTCGCAAACGCAAAATCGGAATTAACTGAAATTTTGGGAATAAGCTTTTTTCGTGGATATCTACTGAAAAATGTCATAAAAATTAACTGCAGTTTCTTTATTCAACATCATAACATGTTCATAAACTGCTCAAATAAAGAAAGTCCGCAGTCATGTAACCCGTCCTACACCAAAACCTGATCGTGTTATGAACATTTAATTGATAAAGTCGTGTGCAGAATCTTGTTAGCTCCAACTTGATACCAAATTTGCCACCAAAAACTCTAAATTCAGAGAGATTGAGACCAGTATATGAAATTTGGTGCATTTTCAAAAGTTGCAAATTAAAAATGGACCTCGCGGAGCTGTAGAGGTGAATGGCACAGCGCGACCATTGACATAGCCCGAAACAACCGCTAGGTCATATCGATCGCATCGTGTCCTAGTATTCATCAGTAAAGCACTGTAGCAATCCATGCGTTTTAAATTAACAATTGAATAAAGCGCGCACCGGGAGCGCGCACTTGGGATAGTCGACATGGGCTCATCGTGGGCAAACAAGCTTGACCACATTGCCACGCTAAGCAATTTCGACCGCGTTATCGTTTTGATTTGCAACTTTTGAAAATGCACCAAATGCCATAAACTGGTATCAGTATTTGTCACTTTTGAGTGTTTGGTATCAAATTTGGTATCAAATTAGAGCTAACAAGATTCTGCACACAACCGTATCAATCACATTTTCATAACAATATCAGGTTTTGGTGTAGAACGGGTTATATGACTGCGGACTTTCTTTATTTGAGCAGTTTACTTGACAAATTTATGATGAATGAATAGACTTTCATTAAATATTGAAAAAACCCAATATTACTCATGCCTAATTTACATAATAATATGAATACATAATTAGCATAATTAATTACTTTTTGTGTATTTTTTGTTATCATGTTTATTGTTATCAATAATAAAGAACTTTGTATACATATGTGTGCAAAAAAACGTACCATGCTATCATATACGGTTTTCTATTGGCATCAGTTTTGCATATTAATTAGCTGAACTTAATCATTTTTTCAGCTTTTATTGTCTGCATATTGGCCGAAATTGCTAAAATAGTATATTTGGTTAATTCATTATTATAACGGTTGGCCTATGTTCAAAGGTATATTGGAAGAATAACAAAATGTTTATTAATGTTGTGTTTAACATTTCAGGTATTCCACAGTTGGAAACTAATAAAGTAGAACCGAGAGTAAGACGTCCAGAAGCCAGTGACGATTGTGGTTTTGTATTGCTTGCTGCTCCTCTCAGAACATCTAGGATCTAGAATAATATTTACTTATACATGATGGGTTTGGTGTGTACAGTGTGTACATGTAAAGATGCAGTGCTTGAACAGCATCTTTAATTTTGTTGGATTCACCTGAAGTTCGCTCTCTAAATAGAAGAATCAAACAGTAGCAGATGGCAATGAAATATTTGAAACCATTTTCTTGTGCATTTTGCAGACTCAATCATTATTCTTTGGACAAATTGAAAACCCACGTTAACAGACACCTGATTAAATATGTGCAGGCTTGTAAACACAAAAACTTATCTAGAAATAGAGAACTGGGACGACATTTGAATAACCATAGGAAGCTATGTTATCATTTCAGAATTCACACCAAAGAGAAACCCTTTCAGTGCGAGTACTGTCAGAAATGTTTCACTCGCAGAAGTCACCTTGTGCAACACATCAAATCTCACACGGGAGAGAAACCCTATCAGTGTGAGCACTGTCAGAAATGTTTTACTTTCAATCGTAGCCTTGTGCAACACATCAGAACTCACACCAAAGAGAAACCCTTTCAGTGTGAGCACTGTCAGAAATGTTTTACTCTCAAGAGTTACCTTGTGCAACACATCAGATCCCACACGGGAGAGAAACCCTTTCAGTGTGAGTACTGTCAGAAATGTTTTACTCGGAAGAGTAACCTTGTGCAACATATCAAATCTCACACGGGAGAGAAACCCTTTCAGTGTGAGTACTGTCAGAAATGTTTTACTCAGAAGAGTAACCTTGTGCAACACATCAAATCTCACACGGGAGACAAACCTTTTCAGTGTGAGCACTGCCAGAAATGTTTTACTGAAAATAGTTACCTTGTGCGCCACATCAAATCTCACACGGGAGAGAAACCCTTTCAGTGTGAGCACTGTCAGAAATGTTTTACTCTCAAGAGTGGCCTTGTGAAACATATCAAATATCACACGGGAGAGAAACCTTTTCAGTGTGAGCACTGTCAGAAATGTTTTACTCAAAATAGTTACCTTGTGCGCCACATCAAATCTCACACGGGAGAGAAACCCTTTCAGTGTGAGCACTGTCAGAAATGTTTTACTCTCAAGAGTTACCTTGTGCGTCACATCAGATCTCACACGGGAGAGAAACCCTTTCAGTGTGAGCACTGTCAGAAATGTTTTACTCAAAATAGTGACCTTGTGCGCCACATCAAATGTCACACGGGAGAGAAACCCTTTCAGTGTGAGCACTGTCAGAAATGTTTTACTTTCAAGAGTAACCTTGTGCGTCACATCAGATCTCACACGGGAGAGAAACCCTTTCAGTGTGAGCACTGTCAGAAATGTTTTACTCAAAATAGTTACCTTGTGCGCCACATCAAATCTCACACGGGAGAGAAACCATTTGAGTGTGAGCACTGTCAGAAATGTTTTACTCTCAAGAGTGGCCTTGTGCGTCACATCAGATCTCACACGGGAGAGAAACCCTTCCAGTGTGAGCACTGTCAGAAATGTTTTACTCTCAAGAGTGGCCTTGTGCGTCACATCAGATCTCACGGTAGAGAAAGCCTTTCAGTGTGAGCACTGTCAGAAATGTTTTACTGTCAAGAGTAGCCTTGTGCAACACATCAAATCTCACACGGGAGAGATAAATTCTTTCAGTGTGAGGATTGTCAGGTATGTTTTGCTGTCAAGAGTAGCCTTGTGCGACACATCTAACACGGGAGAGAAGCCCTAAGTGTGAGCACTGTCCAGTGGCGTACCGTGGCCGCCCCAACCCCGGGGGGCTGAAGAAAATTCAATTTTGCCGCCCCTTCACATCAAATCTCACGCGGGAGAGAAACCCTTTCAGTGTGAGCACTGTCAGAAATGTTTTACTGCCAAGAGTAGCCTTGTGCGCCACATCAGATCTCACACCAAAGAGAAACCCTTTTAGTGAGCTCCGATTGGGTTAGGGTTAAGGAGGCTATATAGGAGAAACATTTTAACTATTAAACCATAACTGTGCCCATGGTTTTTGGCGATCGGAAGTGAAAGAATAAGCGAAAAAAGGAGAGAAGATGAACAAGGGGGTTAGGTGTCATTGCGTTGACTTTTTCAGAAGGGGGGGGGGGGGACTAAAATTAAGGGAAGGCAGGTTTCTAAAACCATACATGCATTATAAATTATCATTGCAAACAAATAAAATGCGGTTTGAGGCGCACTGAGATGGTGTTTTGTTTATGCCTTGTTTATTCAGATGTCTTCATATCCCACCCCGCTATACTTGACCTTTGTATAATAACATCAGGTTATTTTACGTTCCACATCTATTTCGAGCAACCCTTACTTTTGTGCAGGTGTTACTCGTGGGATGGAGGGGCTCAATAATGTTAAAATTGTAGTCGATATATACTCTAAAAATGTATGGTAGCTTTATAAGAGCTTTGTTGCAAAAGCCCTTCGTCCAGTTTTTGACTTGTTGAGAAAAAACAAGTGTTTTTTTTAATTGGGCAAGTATTACTTGTTTGATTTGATTCAATTTGGGTTTGGATAGAGAAATCAGCATGATCAGTAGAAACAATTTGGGAAAAGTAGGCATTCAGATGACATCCTAACCAAAATTAAACACTTTGGGTAGTTTGTTTGGACCCTCTAGAACATCGCCCAATAACAAACAGTCTCCAATTGGTTACCACTACTTTTGCTAAAGACACGTATGTAAGTTAAATATTACTGATATTTGAGTTGCTATATTAAGGGGTTGGGTTATAGCATTATCAGTGGCGTACCGTGGCCGCTCCTGTCCCGGGGCTGAAGAAAATACAATTTTGCCGCCCCTTCCCCAACAGCCCGAAAAGGTTGACCCAATTTTTTTTTCTTTTTTTTGAAAAAGTGAAGAGCCAAAAAAAAAAAAAAAATTTAGACGCTAGCACCCTAAAAGCAACACATTTTGAATTTTTTTTATACTTTTTCATTTTTTTCCGCCCTTTTTTCTTTGGTAATTCGTTTTGCCGACCCCTTCGTTTTTGCCGCCCCTGTTTTTGCCGCCCCTTCGGCCTCTTTGGCCGCCCCCTACTTTGACCCCAGGGGGCTGGCGCCCCCAAAGCCCCCCCAAAATATGATTATGGAACATTTCCACAGTTCTACTCCGTCAAATTTATCAAATGTGGTATTGTTGAATAGATATGAACTGCAGCATTGCCAAAAATAAATGATATATGATTTTCGGCTATCCATGTTTTGACCAGAGGTCAAAAGGTCACACAGCCTTGAAAATTACTACAAATCAGGCATCACATGACCCTTTAACCCCTGGTCAAGTCAGAGCAGCTCTAAAATCATATCTCGTATATTGTTTTTGCAGTTCATATCTACCCAACAAGACCAAGATTGTGAAATTTGACTCCGTAGAACTGAGGAAATGCTCCATAATGCTACCCCTTACCTTAATTTAGCATCTCAAATATTATCAATATTTAACTAAATAATGTGTCTTTAGCCAGTCAAGATTAATAAGTAAATTTTCACGGGGAAATTTTCTGGACACGTGACCAATGCGTATCAATGTGAGTGTAACCTCAAGCCTGATCTCTGACCCCCGGCGGTGACCTCGCTATTCAAGTCTTAGTAATTTTGAATTGGAATAGTATTTTTGACCGCAATTTTGATAGAAATTTGTGCATTGCAAATTTATTAAATATTATGTTATCTTAATTTCTTCACAATATCATCAAAACGTAATTTCAAAAATATCTATCTACGGAAAAAATATTTATCTACGGAAACTCTTACCATAATATTATTAACTTGCGACAAGTAACTTATTTTGCCTCTCAGGAGGAATTCTTCCTATTCAAATACATTGGAAGAACACCTGCTGTGCTCGGGGTCACATTCCATAATGCTAATATGTCTGCGCCCATGGGTGTCACGTGTCCAGAAAATTTTCCCGTGAAAATTTACCTATTAATTCTGACTGTTAGCAAAAAATAATGGTAACAAATTGGAAACTGCTTGCTATTTGGTGATGTTCTGGTGGGTCTAAACAAACTACCCAAATTGGATAATATTGGTTATAATGTCATCTCACTGATGATGCCTACTTTTCCCAGGTTGTTTCTACTGATTTCTCTATAATTATAGAGTTATATAGTAAGAAATAGGAAATAAGTAGGGATTTTGTGAAAAACTACTGCCTGGGCGAAACATGCTCCGATGTTACTGATATTTAAAGCCATATGTGATGCGATCAAGCAAAATCAGTCGGAACTCGGAAATATCAAATTTGAGTTTCTGATAGGATGGTAAAAAGCATTTACAAAGCTGGATTTTGCAGAAAACCCCATTGTAATTGAACAACCAGTTCCAAAGATATGGGCGATTAAAGAATTTCCAAAACAATAGGAATCAAAAGGAAATATTTCCTTTGTTTGGCTATATCTCAAAATCAATATTTGCGAGTTCCGACTGATTTTGCTTGATCGCATCACATATTATAACATTTCTTTAAAAATAGATTAGATTTATTTTCCATAAAATGGTAGCTTTTACTGTCAGATATGTTCCCTTTTAATTTTGAGCCGAACAAGTGAGGTAAAGCAAAGAAAATTGGAATTTACTACCAGCGCCAATGCATGTTACTCCGGCGGTTGTAATATGGTACGATCCTCTGGCATGTGTGTGTGTCATTGGTCTGGTGAATTTGGTACTGTGTTGACATCAAATACGCGTTCGACTAATATTTCCATCGTAATAATAAAACGCTGATTCAGGCGGTTTATTCAAAATCTCGGATTTTGACAAAACTATAGCACCTGAAGTCTTGATTTTTGCAGAGAATCTTTGTTTACTTAAGTACACTACAATCGTGTAAAAACCTGAATTTAAATTTTTTGAGGGCGTTCTCCTCCGCAAATGTTATAATATGGCTTTAAGCACAATAGTAGTATATACCCTAGTAAAGTTCTCCGAGAGTTCCAAGTCGATCCGAGAAAAAAGTGTTTTTTTTTACCATACCCCACGCTATTAGATTGATTTTGTATATTTTTGGCTTTTCAAGATACTGAGTTCAACTTCAAATAGTGATTAATAAATTGTGCATGGAAACTACCATCCAGACAAATTCAAATACAGAAACTTGCTCGACATGCTCGAAGTTTTTCTAAAACAGAGATGCCACTTGCTTGTTGAAAAAAAATCAGGAAGTTGCGAAGCGTAGCCACTCATTCATTGCAAAAAAAACCCTGAATATTTGGCTAAAAATGGTCAAAATCAGGAATTCCTGATAAATCAGGAGAAGTGGCATCTCAGCTAAAAGTTTCAAAGTTGCACAAACTTCTTTAAAGTTGCTCAAAGGTACGTAAAATTGCAGAAAATTATGCAAAGATTCAACAAAGTTGCGCAACATTGTGCATTATTATGTTTTGATGAGTCTAAGTGTGTAAAAATATTGGATCCAAAACATAATAATGATAAAATTGGATGCTTAACGCCCAATATTTATATATGGTCTCGCTATGAGTTGTAAAATATTGGACTCGATTACGTCTCGTTCAATATTTTTAAAACTCATAACTTGACCAATTATGGGCTCAATCGATCCAATTTCATATCAAAGTTGCACAAAGATCTGCAAAGTTAAGTAAAATTTTGCAAAGTTGCACACAGTTCCTCAAAGTTGCTTAAACATTTTGCAATGTTGCACAAAGTTCCGCAAAGTTGCATACAATTTTGCAATCCCCTGTAAAAAAAAAAGGCATGGTTGATTTAATCGTTAAAATATAGCCCTTTAAAAAGGGTATTTTTAAATCCCTAACCTGTATTATTACGTTATTTTATGATTTGGTGAATCTTTCTCTATGCATCTTTGAAAGTCAAACTATACAAAATTAAAATAAATTATACCCTTTCATATAACTTCAAAATATACTCTTTCATATGCAATAAAAGTATAGGGGCCTACTTCTCTATCTTTATTACACCTCACCTTACGTACCAAGCCGTCAAAGTGTGTAAAATTTAGACAACTTTTGTGGCCAACAAATGTTTGGTTTGTTGACTGAATTATAGACATTGGCAGATAATTAATACATGTTAAGCATTAAAAGACCCTTAAATTACATGGACATATCACCATTAGTTCGTGAAAATGGGAGAATATTTTGTTCAACAGCACGAGGCCCGAGGGTCTGACGCGACGTTGACCCCTCTGAAACTAAAAATAAAAAATAAATATCCCATTGTTTTTACTAGTACTCATTTACGACTAACTAGTAATTAGCCATATGTAATAAGAAGGCTCATATATATTGTCCTTTAAAAAGGTATTATAAAATAACCTGCTATGTCCAATTTAGCTCAAAATGCTCAAGGTCGCGAACTTTTGGGCCAAAAAAGGAATCTGATTTTTTGTTGTTCTGACCAGGCGGCGAATGGCATGATCGAGCCGGCAACTTGTGAAACCGCCCGGCCGTGTGGCATTTTCCATATACTAAATACTCGGTTAGTTTTGTGGGGTTCATTATCGAACCCCAACGGTTTTAGCATGTATTTATATTATTTATTAACATAGGCCTATTTGTTTGTGATATTTCAAGCGTTTTAAAATTTCAAAATAATCCCGTTCAATTACACGGTTGACGATGAAAATTTACTGAATTTAGAGAATGCAATGCGACCACCACCTGGCTCTGACCTCACCTTGAGGAGCACAGACGGTACCCATGACCAAGAGGTTGGGTGAACACTCGCTAAGAATCAAATCAGCATGGATTTAACCGTTTGCGAATTTGGCCGCCATTTTGGCATCAAATACACTCTTCAATCATGCGCGTATTTTTTTTTTTGGGGGGGGGGGCTTTGGGGGCGCCAGCCCCCGGGGTCAAAGTAGGGGGCGGCAAAAACGAAGGGGCGGCAAAACGAATTAGCAAAGAGAAAAGGGCGCCAAGAATTGAAAAAGCCTAAAAAAATTTGAAGAAAGGTTGCTTTTAGGGCGCTAGCGCCTGAATTCTTTTTTTTTTGCTCTTCACTTTTCAAACGACCGTGAAAAAATTAGGTCAACCTTTTCGGGCTGTTAAGGAAGGGGCGGCAAAATTGTTTCTTCTTCAGCCCCCCGGGGTTGGGGCGGCCACGGTACGCCACTGTCAATGGACCCTAGATCTATTTTTATCATCATGCTTCAATGAACATCCAAGCACCTTTGAAGTTTTAGAAGTGGTATACTATGACCATAATGACACATGACTTCATTGTGTCATTTCATCATTTTTTTCAAAGGTAGTCATAATAGAGTTTGGTCATTTTGGGTCACAGGGTTAGTTGATTTAATGTATTACCAATTTTTGTTGTGCACATTTGTTAATCGAAATCTTCATATAATTTGAAGGTAAAATAAAATAGTTCCATAACATTCTAAAACTGTAAACATGAGTTATTAAGAATTTAGTGGAATTTGGGGATTTTGGCCGCCATCTTGGATTCAGGAAAGATATCGATATGGCCCGTGGGCTTTTTTTTAATCCTTTTAATCCAAGCAACGCATGTGTCAAGTATGGTTCTGGTAGGAAAAAGTGTTAAATTTTTTTCCTAGGATGAACCTGCCCAAGCCCTTCCCTGGCAAATGTCCGCTTCCCTGGCAACCCGGGCCTGGCAAATGTCCCCTTCTCTTTTTACGCCTATCCAATATTGGGAATTTGGGGAATTTGGCCGCCATCTTGGATTCAGGAAAGATATCGATATGGCCCGTGGGCTTTTTTTTATCCTTTTAATCCAAGCAACGCATGTGTCAAGTATGGTTCTGGTAGGAAAAAGTGTTAAAATTTTTCCTGGGATGAACCTGCCTAAGCCCTTCCCTGGCAAATGTCCGCTTCCCTGGCAACCCGGGCCTGGCAAATGTCCCTTTCTCTTTTTACGCCTATTCAAGCTTATTCAGTTTCCTCTTATATCATTAAGGGGTAGTACACCCCTGGCGAATTTTGTGCCTATTTTTGCATTTTTCTCAAAAATTATAGCGCATTGGTGACAATTAAGATATGTATATTATAGGGGCAAGGACTACAACTACTGCACTGATAATTCAGCAACTCATGGCAAGTAGTTATTGATTTATTGATCAAATATTGGTTTTCCCTCATTTTTGACTGTAACTCCACAACTGTTGCCTGTGCTAAAATAACATTTCCTTGCCCCTATAATATACATATCTTACTTCTCACCAATGCGCTATAATTTTGAGAAAAATGCAAAAATAGGCACAAAATTGGGCAGGGGTGTAGTACCCCCTTAAATTGATCGTCAATGCGTTTGTTTGTTCTCTACTTTAAACATGTATTTGCTACAGTGGTGATTAATCAATGCTTAATTATGTGGTGATTTTAATCACCACATAATTAAGCATCCTATTCCAGTATCTGTTTGGCAATATGTTGTGCATAGTTATGTTGTATACCCTACTTTCTCAGATGCGCGGGAGGTCGTGGGTTCGATTCATATGTCGGTGCATTCTGCAATTTTTCTTAATTGATGATATTCTTATTGTTAAATGTATTATCATTTATATATGATAAACATAGGGTCCAAGAATTCAACCTTGGGGTACACCACAATTAGTTTTGAAACTTTAATTTTCAACATCATAATCAACTTTTAATATCATTCTCATTTACAATTTGTCAAAATGTTGGCGTATTATGACATATTGTTGTTTCTAAGAATATTTTACACGATTGGTTACACGATTATTGCAAATAATAAGCATGTTAAACATTTTAAGCTCATTGTTTTGTGATGTGGCATTTTTTTCTGCTAAAACTAAATAGCTACATAAAATATATAGACTTTGAAAGTGCATTTGACTCGATTTTTATTTTGATATTTTGAACCTAGCTACAGCTCGATGAAAGTACATATATCTGGTTCACTAATGTCGGGTTAATTCTATTACGTTTTACAAAATGTTAATCAGAAAATATATTGCTGGGAGTTATTTAAATGGGTAGGTTTTCATTTAAAATGTAAATCCATTTAATTGACTTGTCATTATTTTTACTTAGCTACAGCTTGATGAAAGTACACACCTGGCTCAGTAATGACAAGTTAACAATATTATGTTTAAAAAATGTTTTAAAACGGTATTATGTTTTATGTAATGTTAATCAGAAAAGAAATTGGTTTGATGGTGTTATTTAGAAGGGTAGGTTTTCATTTTAAATATAAATTCATTTAATTGAATTGTAATTTTTTACTTAGATGTAGCTTGATGGCTAGATTACTGCTATTAAACGATATTGTGTTTAAAAAAAACCCGTTTTAAAGGTTTAAGCAGCGCCAAGGATTTATCATTTAAATATTGGTCCAATGCACTTAAAACCCACCCATAATCATATACCAAAATCGCTGAAAAGGTACGGTACCCTAAAACTGTGGCACATCCCCGTATACCTCCAACCAGGGAGACCCCCACGTATATTTTGTATCGTGTATGATCATGAGAATAATTGAATATTTCCGATAACCTTGCTTTTCCTTGTGTTTATAACACTTTTTAATCAATGTTTTTTACTCCCGTCCTCTATCAAAGTATAATCATGACATGGCATCCCGTCATGAGCACCCCTATACATCATCATCCGAAGATTGAAGAATGCTTTGCCAATCGATATCCAAGGCTTTTGTTTGCTATAGTTCTAGATTAGATTTTAGATTTATTATTATCTTTTCACTCATTACATGATACAAGAATAATACATAAGAATAATACATTATAAAGATATCAGGAATAATATATATAATAAACTATGGAAATGCATAATACAACGATGAGTGAAGGAATTACAGTTTAGGCCCAAAGGCCTGTTGCTCTGTAACCCCTTGATACAGGTATATGGCATTTATTTGACATGGCAGCAGGTTGGTAGACAACAAAAATGCCGAGTCCAACCAACCAGCTGTCATGTCCATCAATGACATATCCTATGTTAACATTTAAGGAAAAACAAAGAAAAAAACAAAATGCACACATCAAAAACTAATTATTGAAAGTAAATTAATGAAATTAGTGAACAAAATATTGGTACACATCATGCGCGTATTTGGGGGGGGGGAGCTTTGGGGCGCCAGCCCCGGGGTCAAAGTAGGGGGCGGCAAAAACGAAGGGGCGCCGGAAGGAGAAGGGGCGGCAAAAACAGGGGCGGCAAAAACGAAGGGGATGGCAGAACGAATTAGCAATGAAAAAGGGCGCCACAAATTGAAATAGCATAGAAAAGGTTGCTTTTGGGACGCTAGCGCATAAAATCCTTTTTTTATTTTATTTTATTTTTTTGCTCTTCACTTTTCAAACGACCGTGAAAAAACTTGGGTCAACCTTTTCGGGCTTGTTAAGGAAGGGGCGGCAAAATTGTTTCTTCTTCAGCCCCCCGGGGTTGGGGCGGCCACGGTACGCCACTGCACATGATTGAAAGAATGTATACAATTAAGAATAGCTTTGCATAAGATGTTGTTTATACTTTTTCCGGAATTGCTTCACTGATGACGACCACTTGATATCAGTATCAATAGCATTCCAAAGCTTTATACCTGCATATTTAATAGATTTCTCACAAAAGACTTTCTTGACTCGAGGTAAGATGAGATTGTTTCTATATCTAGTGTTTATAGCGTGAATTTCAGAGTGCTTTGTAAAAAGGTCGTCAAAAACATTTGGTAATAAGCAATTCAGTTAGGACGCTGGACAACCGATTGTTATTGTTCTGCAAGGCTCACTCAGTCATTTAATAAGGCAATACAAACGATCGAATTTGGTATTCAAATGAACAAAATTTTGAGTTATACCTTTTCAGTGTAAATTTTTTTTGCACGGCCAAATGAAAAGCAATAATTTTCATTTTTCAGTAAATGTCAGGAAAAACTGTAATGCTTGATACTGTATTTTTTTTTCAAATCTTAGTGTTAAACTTAGTCGTGAAATTCAGTCATTTAGTGTAAGATTTTCGATTTTGATAGGCTTCAACTCTGCCCGCGAGCCTTTTTTTGATCAACCTTTTAGCTTTTCAAAGTAATATAGTTCGCTAAAGAAGGATTTTCCCAACTTTCTAACGCACATCACCGTGAGCGATATATCATAGTTTTGTCAGAATTTCCGTTTTGATTCCATAATTTTTGACTACCAGCTGAACAATTTTCAAATCCACGCGTGAAATACTAGCATTGTGGATCGATATCTCTGGGTGCCCGGCCTGGATACAGTGTTGCCAGAACTTCAATATAGCAAAGAAATTACCTAGTGTTTTAATTGTCAGTCATGAAGGTGCCTTTTGTTTGTGATTGCTGGCCACCGAAAGTCATAATGAAGCAGCCAAAACAATACAAGGTTAAACATGGAAGTTTATAACAACCTATTATAATGACCTAAAGGAAAAATCATTTATGGCAACAATGAGCCTTGCATTTGAAGTCATGGTTCAAATGTGTTGAGTACCCACCCCACCCCCATAGGCCTACATAATATTACATACCGGTACCTTATAATATTTATATAGCACGGCTATAGCTATACATTTAGAAAGTAGGTCCTATAGCGCTAAATTATGACAAATAGGCCTACACAAACCCGAACGCAAGTCTGAAGGGTGTAATGAAAATGCCAACCCGCGATGGGGGGGGGGGGGTCATTCAAAATTCACCTGGAGATAGGAGGGACATAAAATTAAAATCCCCTCTAATAACACGCGAATTTTGCTAGGTTTGGATTTTCCCATGGACCTCATCCTAGGTAAATAAACAAACAAACAAATAAACAAACAGACAAAATGGTTTTCATAATCATGGAATCCATAGCCCCTATAAATTGAAATTGCAGGCTATCACGGGAGCAAATTTCCAAAATTCACCTCATTTACCAGAATTGGGGATTTGGGCTACCAAATCGCTGGTCAGGCAATCCTGGTTTTCAATGGAAAAGGGACCTGGTTGACAACAATTGAAATATCGATTATTTCTGCTGGTTGCTCTCGAAATAGAGTACTGAGTTTGACATTTTCGGAGCATGAAGGGAAAAGGGTAAAATAAAACGGAAATTCTGACAAAACTATAATATATAGACCCACACGATGTGCTTTACAGAGGTGGGAAATATCTTTCTTTAGCAAACTATATTACTTAGTTTGAGACGCTAAAAAATGAATTCTGTAAAAAGCTCACGGGCGAACTAAAGGCCTATAAAAATCAAAAATATCACACTACGTCGTAAAAGACACAATTTGATGCTTAATTTTAACACCAGGATTTTAAAAAAAAATGTTCATCCAAGCACTATGTTTTTATTTGACATTACTGAAAAAAAAAAAAATTTTGCTTTATATTTGACCGAGAAAATAAATTTCATAGCAAAAAGGTGTATCTCGGAATTGTGCTGATTTTAACATGTATCGATCGACTTTTAGCGCGACTAAGCAGAACAAAAGAACGGTTGTCCTGCGTTTAGAATGTCCCAAGCTCTAGAGCGTACATATCTTTGATGCTTAAAGTATTATATTTAAGTAACAGAGGATTAGTTCTAGATCTGTAATTACTGTTACTAATAATACGCAATGCTCTTTTTTGAATTTTAAACAGATTATGAATATATGAAGAGCAGGCACATCCCCATGCTAAAATACTACAATTCATGTACGGCAAGACTAACGAACAATATAATGTACACAAAGCTTCACTGGGTAGAAAATGTTTGACTCTGTTTATAACGCCGACATTTCGAGAACAAGTTTTAATGAAATTTACAATATGCTCCTTCCAAGTAAGATTTTGATCAATTTGAAGGCCTAGAAATTTTGTGCTGGTGACTCTTTCAAGAGGAGTGACTTCACTTTCATTTGAGTCAAGACAAAGATGAAGAGTATAGTCAGAGCATGTATTTTTACCACTGCCAAGTAACATGTAGTTGGTTTTTTTGGCGTTTACAGATAGTTTGTTTACTTTAAACCATCTGTCTATATGTGATGCGATCAAGCAAAATCAGTCGGAACTCGGAAATATTGATTTTGAGATATAACCATACAAAGGGAATATTTCCTTTTGTTTCCTCTTGTTTTGGAAACTCTTTAATTGCTCATATCTTTGGAACTGATTGTTCAATTTCAATGGGGTTTTCTGTAAAATGCAGCTTTGTAAATGCTTTTTACTTTCCTATAAGAAACTGAAAATTTAATATTTCCGAGTTCCGACTGATTTTGCTTGATCGCATTATGAGTAAGCTCTTTATTCATTTCTGTTTCTACCTCCTCAAGTTGGCTGTGTGAGAAAAACAAGTTAGTATCATCTGCAAAGGATATAACATCAAGAGAATTTGTAACGAGATGGATATCATTAACATACAGAATAAAGAGCAGTGGTCCCAATATTGACCCCTGAGGCACGCCGCAAGTGATATTTTTGCTCTCTGATGAAACACCATTGTAAGTTACAAACTGTTTTCTGTTACACAGATAGTCTTTGAACCAGTCATAACATACACCTCTAAAGCCATAATGGTATAGTTGACTAAGAAGTATTGAGTGATCAATTGTATCGAACGCTTTCGATAAATCCAGGAAGATACCAGCAGTAAATTTGTTTTCATTTACTGCGTCCGTAATTTTATTCACCAAATCTATCACTGCCATATATGTACTGTGGTTCTTTCTAAAACCATATTGGCGCTTATACAAAATGCTATGTGTATCTAAGTATGATACAGATCTGTTGAATACAAGACGTTCAAGGATCTTTGATAGAATGGGTAAAACAGAAACAGGATGATAGTTTGAAAACAAATCACATTCATCCTTCTTATACAGGGGAATGACCTTTGCTATTTTAAGACTGTCTGGTACTCTGCCAGTGGAAATGGATACATTGAAAATGGTTACAAGTGGATGCACTATTCCAGGAGCTACCTTTTTGATGATGAATGAACCAAGACCATCCTGCCCTGGACTTTTATTTGAATCAAGTTTATTGATTATTTTGAGAATTTCATGTTCAGTGATGGGTGTAAATAGGACGCTGTTGTTGTTCGCAATCTTACTCTTTGAATGATAATGTGAATAGTCAATGCCAGGACTATTATGGCGCAAATAATGCAGACCGTTTGTGTATTGCGCGATAAAACCGATGCAACCCGCGGGCGTCGCGCAAATACACACGCAAACAGCAACGCTTTAGATACTCCCGATAGCTTATTAACCGTGTACTATTTTGTGGACCCTGGATATGTATTTTACGCTTTTTTGCTCATTTTTAAAACTTCAATCGCTAAGATTGAAAAAACAAATGAGGTGAATATGCAGCGTAACTCGGTGTATGATTAGCTTTGCAAAAATGCAATTTGCAAAAGCATCACCACCAACTCGGTAACTTATTATAAAAAACTTATTATGAATATATGAATTAATATAAAATACAATACTTTCTAAATCAGAAAAATTGTACCGCGATTGAGATATATGATGTACAGTCAATATTCATATATTCTTTCATACATAGGGTGCTTCAGTATTGAAACAATTTTGACAAAATATTTCATTGAAAAACCTCCCACTCGGCTATTTCATAAAGGTAACAAGGCTCTCTTAGCATGTGCAATACATTAGCATTAAAACTAATCTGATTCTAACATGAAGGCATTCTAGAATTACTTGGATTTTGGCGGGCACTGCTGTGTTACTTGCCTGGGAATATATGCTCGTGCATCATATTTTGTTCAGGGCGTGTGCTTTTAAAACTCCCGCCACATCACATTACATCGATATACCATTCCTTTGTCTTTCTTGATAAACATTGAAGTCAACTCTTCTATACAAATTATGACTTTGTCTGATTCCAATAGGTGTAAGTTGGATTCCATTTAGACTACTCCGTAGTCCACTTGCCCATTGTCATGATTGTGCATACTCTGGATATTGCATTTAAGCTTAAAACTCCGATTTAATTAATTTGTGCACAATTGATAGATTTTCACAACTGATCATCTTTTCAGTCACCGTACTCCCTCTGTATGTTAGCTTCCCAAGTGGACTACTGACTTTGGATTGCGGTTAACATTTTTAACATGGGACTCTATGGAGAGTTAGGCCAATTTCTGGCCTAACAAAAATTAGTCATGATGTAATGCATCTTTAAATGAATCTGGCTTGTGATTGGTCGCCCAGATCTCGTTATTGTTTAAATCCTCCCGACACGTACCATTACCATTAGCTATACATGGTACATATCTATCTTTGGAATGCGGCGCTTTTGTACTGGCGCGAAAGTTGGTGGATGAAAGTAAGCATCTAGCGCGTATTGTACCACCATGCTTAGTCTTGTGGTTAGATTTGATTGATAAACAAGTATGATTGACAGTGTGTTTTATAGAACGAAGTCCCTGGGTAAAGTTCTGCTTAAAAGTGAAAGTCCATAGTCGATATTTAACTCGTAATAAACTGGCAGATTCTAAAATTAGAATTGTTCAGTATTGAAGTGCCATTATAGTTATGCCATTATGATATGTTGCATATAAGCCTACGTATACTTTACTTTTACTGTCACAAATATAATTATATAAACTTTTTCATAACCATTTTATACTAGTATTTTGATGTAATAAATATCAGTATAATTTCGAGTTCAACTGAATGCGTTCATCATGATTAATAATGTATTTTTATTTATCAAAAATCGACTATGGCATAGTCTAGATTCCATTATGTATGGAAATGAATGTTTTTAAAACTTTATACCTGTACATGATAAATCTGTGGAAATACATATTTAAAACGGCTAACAATTACCGCATCAAGTTTATGTAAAAAAACAACAACTAGCGAAAAATATGTTGAACTTATTTATCTTAATTATAATCTCATTTTAACAGGCATATGGTTGTCCTCAGACGTGTCGGTACCAAGCTTCAAGAATCCGCCATAGCCACGTTTCAATAAGTATCTGCTTTATTTGTCTTCAGCTCCATACAACAGTATAATGGTCATTGGATTCTACAACTGCGCAATAGCTCATTATTTTTACACCTTTACTCGTTGCAATAATGCTATCTACTGAAGATAACTCGTGTTAATAATGATATCTGCTAAAAATATACTGAAGACAATTAAGTAAATCGTTTAAATAATGCTATCTGAAGATAGCTCATTTCAAATCGTGTTAATAATGATATTTACTGATAGTTAATACCCACTGTGTCAATAATGCTATCTCAGAGAATTTAAAACAAAAAATATCAGTAAAGACAAAAGGGTGTTTTAACCCTGAAATTATGGAATCTTGGGGCTCATAACTTCTAAATTGTTGGTCTAGAGTATATAAAAGTATTATATTTAGAATGGAAATGACTTGGTAAATTTATCTGTGAGGTCAAATTTGGGCAAAAAAGCTCAGTTTTGGAGAAAATTAATTAAAAAACCCGTTTTTTTTGCCCAATTTTTTCGGTCACCGTAACAAAATATTTCTTGAGTAAAACCTTTTATTATTAATTTTTAAAAACTGCATACCAGTTTTCTTATATTTTTTTAAGTTTGACAAACTTCGACAATTTTCACCAAAAATTGTTGAAAATGCTCAATTCTGCAACAAAAAAAAATATAAAAATCCAGATTTTGGCCCAAATGCGGTATCACATTTTTTCTGCTTGTCTCCTTTATTATTTGCAACGACGAACCTGGTAAAAATAATGTTCTATGTTTAATTGGTCCAAATATATATATAAAAAAACGGGTCCTAAATATTTATATCTAGTTTTTAAAAATTAATTACAAAAAGAAATTTAGTCAAGAATTATTTGTTATGGTGACCGAAAAACTTTAGGCTGAAAGACCCATTTTTGGGGATTTTCTCCAAAATTGAACATTTTTGCCCAAATTTGACCTCACAGATGAATTTATCAAGTCAGTTCCATTCTAAATATTACCTTTTATACACTTTAGACCAACAATTTAGAAGTTATGAGCCCCAAAAGTTTCCATAATTCCAGGGTTAAGACCACTCTTCATGTGCGAAATAACCAACAACTTGATGTGTGAAATGACCAACAAATTTATTTGTGAAATAACTAACAACATGTTAACAGACGAATGTCATGGCTATCTAATATGTGTGACGGTTTTTCATAATTGAATAAATCAACCACCATAATGGCAATAAATGAGTTCTGATTCTTTGCGTTACCTATAATTACAATGCTCACTTATTATCCCTATGCAAATATGCCCTCACAATGCTCCATTCTGGGTACCCACAGTTTTGGAGAACCCCTTTAATGTGAGTTTCCTCCTCTACCTTGTCTTGCTCTTCCGTGACAATTTTGTTCTTTCTGTCGGTACGTACGACGCCAAGTTTCTGGTGGAGATGGTCGTACGTTCCCTCCTCGACAGAAAGAATAAAATTGTCACGGAAGAACAAGACAAGATAGAGGAGGAAACTCACATTAAAGGGGCTCTCAAAAAATTATTATATTGTTATACTTTATGTGGAGGGAGTTTCAGAGCGCATCTCGCGAGTTTTTAAGTCTTATAACATCTCTACCGCCATGAAACCCAATTACGTTGCGCAATTTACTGTTCCATCCCAAGGACAAGCGGCAATACATTGCAAAAACCATGAAAACTGTGATTTGTCATACATTTGGGAGACAGGAAGAAAGTTCGGTAAACGTTTGGAGGAGCGTAAAACTGAGGCTGAGAAAATTGGTGACAACATAAAAACTAGAGCCACCAGAAAGGCATCCCAATCGGTTGTTCACAAATCGGCCATTACCGACCATGTAGTAGACAATAATCACGTCATCAATTGGGAGGAGGCTAGAATCGTTGGCAAAGAGAGGATAGATATAAGAGATGGATCAAGGAGACGATCACCATTAGAAAGCGGGGGAAAACCATGAACAGAGACGAGTGGCAATACAACTTGAGTCACGTATTTGACGATTTGATAACTGAAGAAAAATCAGCTGGCAACTCGGTTGCTGAGCAGCAAAAATCATCAGCTGTACACAGATCGTCATTGCAATAATAGCATCGATAAAGGAAACTGTCAGTTTCCGAAACGTCTGCAAGTAAGTGAAAATATTTGGACTAGTTGCATGAAATTACAAATATCATTTTACCATGAACATGGAATTGCAATTAAATAGGTAAATATGTAGAATAATAAGTGCCTGATAATCGCCAGCGTGTGCTGGCGTGAAACTCAGAGTAGCACAAATTAATGAAGTAGTGCACTAAACCAAATATTGTAGAATAATAAGTATATGGAGAAATAATTGTATCATTAGGCAACATAAATTTGATTACACAAGATTAAATTTGAAACTAAACAGTGTCTTGCTTTTCAAATTAAATAAGAAGCAAACAGCAGTGTCCCTCCGTATCATATACCACTTTTGCCAAGTCATGAATTAAGGTTAGCAACTATTTTAAACTATTGCGATTTGGTAGTTCACAGCATCTTGCAAATGGTAGTGAGCTTTGGGAAAAATTGCATTGATCATTTCATGGCGAGTGTGTAGGTCCTGTGGTTCTTGAGTCATGTTGTAAAGAGGGCTGAAACAACAAAACTTTTGTAAAACGTACATAACTCATTCACAACAATAAATCAAGCAAGTTTTCAAAGTATATGATTTGTAGAATAAACTTGTGCAAAACGTTAAAGTTTTATTTGTCAATAATATATTGATTTAGATAATGAAAGTTTTTTCGGTTGCTTCGACCAACAATACATATTCTACCCTTAAGGTTTTAATTTAATGAAATAGCTATGCCCTACATATTTTTAAAATAAGTCAAGAATTCCAATTGTCACTTAATGTTTTTGTAACCCCTCCCTTTATTTTATAGCTGGTTTTGCTCCTTGCAACATTGATAGTCAATAAACCTTTTCTTTGCATTACGCATTCACGTATCTGAATTCACGTATCACCATCACGTATTGATGCATTTACGTATCTGCCACTTTCAATTATCATGATTAAGATGTTACTTTTATCATTATAATATTTAACTATTGGAATGTTGAAGTTGAAGTTAAATGATTTTTATATCCTGATCGGAAAAGAATGATTAACCTTGTCTCATTTGAATTGTAATAGGCCCCGGTAATAGGCTTGTAAGAACTAAACATTATTGTTAAACAAGAAGAGTCCTTAAAAAGGACAAGGAAGAGAGGTATAAAGCAATTGTGAATATGAAGTAGGAGATGAATGTTAGGAATAACTACTTATTTTTTGGCTGAATTAAGAATGGAGATATAATAAAACACACATAATAAGTAGTACCGGTATGCAACATATTACAATTGTTTTATTCTGTGGTCATTAATACTTCAAAGGTACTGTGCAAATGGTAAAAATCACCTAGAGTATAAAAACATATGAAAGACTTACAGATACGACTGAGCTTGAATGTTTTATGAATTAGTTGGTGAACATTAATATTTTCTTTGCATGATAGAATTGCGGCAAATTGTAAGACGGCAGTTGGTTTGGTTTGCAATTTAGCATATAATAATATGGCAACTACAGATACATTTTGAAAAACACGATAAATGAAATAATTTTCAAATAAAATTGCTAACATTTACTAATTCTAAATACTTGCTTTTTGAAGATCTAAATTTTCTTCTGTCAGATATTTTCTTTGAATGTTTTCTGCAAACCAGACGATCACAAAGGGCTTGATTGGGAAAATCTCAAAAATCTGAACGTAAATAATTGGTCAAATGTCTTGGTTGCTGGATCCGTTGGAGCAGTCAAACTCTTTAAATAAGGCTGAAGTGACAGCTGCTACTTTCTTGTTATTTGCAACACTGTTAACTATAAGACATTGTTTGAAACGTTCCACATTAAGAAGTCTTCCACAGAGAATTATCAAATTGTACCATTTGTCCTATGTATCCAGCCATGATGTACTCAGTACAAAACATCATGTTTGCGATTTAGTTTTACGTGGGCATAGCCCGAGAAGTTTGACTTGAATTGGCGACCATAGTACACCGTGAAGTGTTCTTCATTTTTTGGCACTTCCAAGTATAGACATGCGGAGGAACACTCCTATGCTGCAAATCAATTCAACTTGCCGCTGGCTAGCCGTAAGGCGAAAAGGGAAGCAAAGTATGTAAGTCTTCTCCTGCCAGTACATAGCCTCTCCTTACTCAAGACTCCTGCACGACCTCCGCGTTGGTCACTTCCGGGCAACTGGTAGCTTGCGATACCAGGCAGACATGCAGGGGATCTGGGAGCAGCAAAGGGCCCCAAAGGTGTGATACGCAGGCCCACCGGCGCGTGGACACGCCCTGGTTACACTCCAACCTTTGCCCCAGCTATGGGTCAAATAGTTAAGGTAGTTCACTACCTTAGGCGAACTGGGATTCTATCTCTAATAATCGGCAAGAGGGCGTGATAGGCACATCCTTGATACGGCCAGTGAACACAAACAGGGAGTCCAGGGACCTCTGCAGATTGGTATCTCTGGTTGGAGACGGAGATCTCAATAGCAAAGGGCGGACGAAAATGACAGAAAGACTGCTCATATTTCAACGGCCACTGGACGAATGGGAGAAGGCAAACTCCAATACCAAACCATACTGTAGGAGCTGCGACCACAGTATTAATAGCAATAGAAAAACTATGATGGCACAACTTAATAACACTAGGGTTAGAGTCCCTAATTCTGATTTTGGTTCTCCTGGTGCAGACATCGATTTGCCAAAATCAAATGACGTCTTGCCTCAAAATCCTCATGGAAGGACAAGCCTGATGGAGATGCCTGCAGGAGGAGAAAATTTGTTGGGTGCAGGAAAATAGTTAATGTATCAACCATGAATGTAAGAACCATCAGAGAGCAGCGATGCAGAGAAGAACTTGCTTCCAATCTGATCAAATACGACATAGAGGTTTTGGGAATTCAAGAACACCGCATCACACACGATGAACCAATTAGATATGAAAAGGTTCTTGGCAAAACACTAATTACATCATCGGCTACAAGGAACAGAGCTGGAGCATCAGAGTTGGAGTGTTACTCAATACACATGCCCAGAACTCTCTAGCCAGTGTTAGATCACACACTGACCGAATACTAATTGTCAACTTCCAAGGGAACCCAGCAACAACAATAATAATCACTTACTGCCCTACCAATGTAACAGATGAAGACATTATGGAGGGTCATTATGACAACTTGAGACGAGCCATTGACTCCATCCCTGCTCATAATATCTTGATGGTCATAGGAGACTACAATGCTAGAATAGGAGAAGAGGATGCTAGGTTTACCTATCATGAAACCACAAACAGGAATGGCAAATTTCTTTTGGACCTTGCATATCTGAGAGGAATCTCATCATCACAAACACAATGTTTCAAAAGAAGAAGGGCAAACTATGGACGTTTGTAAGTCATTGGTGGAAACAAGTATCAACTCGACTACATCCTTGTCCGAAAGAAATGGAGGAACAGCCTGCTGAATTCTGAAGCATACAGCTCCTTTGCAAGTGTTGGCTCAGACCACAGAATCGTTTCTGCAAAAATGCGCCTGAGTCTTAGAAAAAGCAAGACTGCTGCCAGGAGAAGGCAGTATGACTGGAAGCTTCTAAGCACTGATAGCAACCTCCAAAAGCAATACACCATAGAAGTACGTAACCGATTCCAGCCACTGGAAAATATAAGTGAAACGTCTACAGAAAAGTATGAAAGGCTAATATCAGCCCACATGGAGGCTACAGATAAAACTGTGCCAGTGAGGAAGAAAGTACATAGGGTACGCTTCTCAAGCGATCCAAGAGTGAATGAAGCAAGAGACAAGATCAAGAAGGCGTATGAGGTGTATCAGGAAAATACAACTGAAGATCACAGACTCGTATATAAACAGGCAAAGAAGAGGCTTGCTGATGCATACAACCAGGTGGAGGAAGAAGATCTTAGCTCCAAGCTAATAGAGGTGGAAACAGCCCATGCCAACAGTAAGCATGGCCAGAGTTGGAGACTTATAAATGACATCACAGGCAGATTGGCATCTAGGAAAGGACAACTGGAAGGCAATACCCAGAAGGAAAGAGTTACTAACTGGTACAACCATTTCAAGAACCTGCTAGGAAGCCCCCCTGACATTGATGACGAGGACGAAGATATTCCAGCTGTCTTGAATGAACTGAACATCAAAACAGGGCCTTTTGAACAAGAGGAGTACGAAAAAGCGAAAATGGCATTAGTAGAAGGTAAAAGCAGTGGTGAAGATGGCATACCACCAGAAGTTCTTAAGCGATGTGACATAGATGACATCATCCTAGGATTCTGTAACCACGAATTGAGCGAAGGGGAAATACCAGAACAGTGGTCTATCCTAAACATAGTGCCTATACCCAAGTCTGGAGATCTCAGCCAAGCTGGAAACTACAGGGGGATCAGCTTAAGTTCGATAGTGGCAAAAACCTTCAACAGGATGATCCTCAACAGAATCAGGCCTGAACTTGATGAACACCTGAGAAACAACCAAAATGGATTCCGAGTTGGTAGGACCACAGTCGGGCATATTCTCGCCTTACGGAGACTCATCGAAGGGATCAAATCTAACAACCTTCCAGCAATAATTACCTTTATTGACTTCCGAAAGGCTTTTGATACCATCCACAGAGGCAAAATGCTGAAAATCCTGAAAGCCTACGGGGTTCCTGAGAAGCTTGTTCAAGCCATTGGCAACATGTATGCAAAGACAAAAGCAAAAGTGATTTCACCTGATGGAGAAACAAACCTCTTCGAAATACTGGCCGGGGTACTACAGGGTGACACTCTTGCTCCATATCTGTTTGTAGTGGTACTGGATTATGCCCTGAGAACAGCAATAGAGGGTAAGGAAGAGGAACTTGGATTTCAACTAGAAAGAAGAAAAAGTAGGCGTGTTGGTCCAGAGGTTGTCACTGACTTCGATTTTGCCGATGACATAGCATTATTGTCAGAGGAAATAGATCAAGCTAGCAAGCTGCTCAGCCAGGTAGAAACATCAGTAGGAAAGGTCGGACTGAGAATGAATGCTGGCAAAACGAAGTTCATGGCATTTAACCACAGCAAAGGTCTCACAATCAAGACAAACAGTGGAACACAGATTGAGGAGGTCACAAATTTCAAGTACCTGGGGGCATGGATGCAGAGCTCAGAAAAGGATGTTAAAATCAGAAAAGCAGCAGCCTGGAGAGCTTGTAATGGGATGGCTAAGATCTGGAAGTCATCTCTCTCAACAAGGTTCAAACAACGCCTATTTACAGCAACAGTTGAACCAGTACTGCTCTATGGGTGTGAGGCATGGACAGTCACTTCCAAACTGGCAAAGGAGCTGGATGGCTGTTACACCAGACTGTTGAGGGCAATGCGTAATGTCCACTGGAAGCAGCATATGACAAACAAAGAGCTATATGGTGACCTCCCAAAGTTATCAGACAAGATCAGGGAAAGAAGGACACGGTTTGCTGGCCACTGCTACAGAAGCAAGACAGAACCTGTATCTAAATTGGTGCACTGGATTCCAAAGCATGGGAAAAGAAAACAACGAAGACCCGCCCTAACATTTGTCGACATCCTAAGACAAGACACAGGACTTGAATCTACTGACATGGTAACAGCAATGCAAGACAGGAAGATATGGAGGGCCATCACAGTTCGAGGACAACACTCGACTTAAGCAAGCAAGCAAGTAAGCAAGGAGGGGGTGGGTGGGTATGAACAGGGTCTATGCTACGAATCAATTTTCTAGTTGAAATAGGAGGGGTCAACCATTTTTAAAGAGAAAATAAAATCTACGCATTCTACTCAACGGTTACTCAATTCACATATTTTTTTCGTCAATACAGTTGATCATATTTTAGGTAAAAAGAAGAAGAAAAATGGAACAACATTACATCTTGTGGATTATTGCGATGATTTGCAGAGTGCAGAGTGTATCATATCGAAACGTACTCAGTACATGAACTATACTTTACAAGTCTTTAGGCCTTAAAACCTCTTGGCACCAAACAAAACTGGTTGTCAAGTGTAGGTTGTACAATAATACTGTGTTTTATTCTAATAATTACAAACTAGCTTGAAAGAGAGTAAGTTCTGCCTATAAGGTCATCAATTAAGTTCAAGGAATTGGGCCAAGTTCACTAGCTAATGGGTTTAACACACTTGTTTGTTACAGGGTGTATCAAAATGTTTGGTACCCATCAGTTTTGGTGTTTATTGGCAAGCTTGCTTCTTCAATATGCAACATTGGATCCTGTTGAAATGACCAAGATTTATATATAGTTTTATGACCTTTCATAATATTCATCTATGAATAAGGTAGCTCCTGGGTTGTATTTGATGTGGTAGCCTTGTCCATAATCACTGGAAACTGATGGGTACCAATCATTTTGATACATCCTGTACTAGTAAGTTACAATTATTACGCCGCCCGAGTGCAGCGCCCAGTTCCAGCAAAGAACTTTAACTGCTGCAGTATTGTGTTTCGACACCTGAAATAGTTCGATTAAATCAGCTAAATTATACCCTTGTTAATCATTTCAAACTCACAGAAATGATTAATTGAATACTTATTTAGTGTTTTTCAATACATTATACATAATTTGTTTTCAACAACATTGTAAAGAAAAGGGAAAGAAACCAGCCATTTTAAACTAATTATAGAACAATCAACGACTCTGCACAACTAACTCTGCACACACACAGTACACATTTTTTAGGTCATATTTTAACCAGCCTCTTCCCTGACTAGAGTGTCATGATTCCTATCTGATCAAATGCTAGCCATATTTTAAGGTACTGTTCAGGAGGGTCGGGTGTAAGTCAGCCCATCCTCACTGGGTGGGACCCAAGATTTCTAATTGAGGTAACAGAAATCGTATCATGAGCAGCGAAGGGTGGTAAACCGCTTCCTCGTTCATCATCATGTGTCCTTCCCAAAATTATGCTTTTGATCAGGAGAAGGCACCGAAGCATTTTTGGTTATACCATGCATACAAAAACCTAAATTGCAGTTTTTAAATAAAATCTTTGGTCATATAATACTGACCAGTTGCCAGATGTCACGAAAGTGGACGAGCTGGAGGGTGATTTTGTGAAGATGAAGGCCCAATTAAGGAAAGCAACATTTGATTCTCAGGAACTAGGAGGGGGCATGGGAGTTTGGGTCAGGCGGAACTTTATTTTTACGCCGAGTTTTTGTTTAATTTTTATGTATACCTTTATGCAGATTTTTTTATCTTTCTTCTCAGCAGTGAGGCGAATTTTTCGTCTCCCATATCCCCTGAAAATCAAATGGTGCGCCCCTAAAGCCATTTGGTGCACCATGTTTACACTCTTATTGGTTATTTTTCGACCATATTATTGATTGTATATTAAATGAACTGGATTTGCATTATTAGGCCTGACCTGTCAAGCACGGACCAACTCAATTACGAGCAATTTTACCCTTTCCCTTTTTTGTTCTCCTTTTTATTCGCTTTCACTCCCTTTCTCTTCAGTCTTTTATGGCCAATATTTCTTTTTTTTTCCTCAAACGGAGGGGATCACTAAAACCAGGCGGCGGATGACATGATCGCGCCGGCAACTCGTGAAACCGCCCGGCCGTATGGCATTTTCCATATACTCGGTTAGTTTTGTGGGGTTCATTATCGAACCCCAACGGTTTTAGCTTGTATTTATATTATTTATCAACATAGGCCTATTTGTTTGTGATATTTCAAGCGTTTTAAAATTTCATAATAATCCCATTCAATTACACGGTTGACGATGAAAATTTACTGAATTTAGGGACTGCACGTCATACACCACCTGACTAAAACGGGTAGAATCACTGAACAGGTGATATCAGTGACGTAGCAAGAACCTCGTGGGCCCATGGATAAAGATCAGTAGGGACAATTTCAACATCTCCTTTAATAGCCTTTATTTTCATTTTCGCTTTTGCTCCGGTCCCCTGAACCCTCGGGGCCCATGGACTGCGTCCATCCTAGCTGTCCACCCGCTTGCTATGCCTCTGGGTGATATACAGACTATGGTGATTGATACCAAGCCGAATTAATATCGTCCCACCCCAGGTACTGCACACACATCCTCACCCGGATACACATAACCGCACTCAATAACATTATAACATGGATTTTGATCATTAACCAAGCATTTTATCGCCTTCATACGTCCTTAATACCATCCCGTACCCTTATCCATAACACTGTACGTAATCATTGCAATCCATGTAGATTTTCCTTCCTCCTTGTTTTCTTTTTCTAAATTACTGACTCGAGAAATATGTAAATAAATAAATAAATAAATAAATAAATAAATAAATAAATAAATAAATAAATAAATAAATAAATAAATAAATAAATAAATAAATAAATAAATAAAAAACTAAATAAATTAATAAATAAATAAATAAATAAATAACATCTCCCTAATTATAGTATGATATCTGTTTCTTTTCAAATGATATAAAATAAATTAGTAAATAAAAAGTAAAATGAGCTGATGCTTGTGGGTTTATGCCTTTATCATGTAAATCACTGAGCTTTTAAATAAATATGAGCTCTGCTTATGAAATTACTTGAAAAAGTAATGTTATAAAGTTAATTATTATGACTTCCATTTTAAGAAGCATGTCGGTTTTAGGTAAAAAGATAATTCAGTGGCTTAGCGTCATGGGGGAACGGGGGAGGGTATGTGTTGGGGTGGGTGTGGGGGTGTGTGGGGGGGGGGGGCGTGTGCCCCCAATCGAAGTGAATATTTAAAAGAAGAAGAAGAAGAAAGAAGAAATGGATGGTTCCTCCTCATCAAGCTCGCTGACACCACCTGCTTTCCCATCGATTACATCGAGTAATATTTAAAAATCTTTAATTAAACACACATATAGGCCTACTGTTAATATCATTAAATAAAACACATGTGTAAATACTATTAATTTGAAAGGTAGTGATCCATGGTGAAGACTTAGAATATAAATGGGAGGAGTTAAAGCGGTTAAAACTGATTTCAACCAAGGAGAACAGAAGAGACAAACCGACGTTTTCTCTATATACCGCAACTGAGGTAAGCTTATAATTATTTACTTGCTTTCCAATGTGTCCTACATTATGTTGATACATCGTGTACGATTGAAAGTTCCAATTATAAACTAACTAACATTCGGCTCTATTTTTCGGAAACAGATATTCAAATTATTAACAAATCATGAATTGGAAGGGCTACATGTCAATGAAAATACTGTTTTGATTTGGTCATTTTTCGGCTATGGAGTAACTGCTGGAGTCACCAGTTTTAATTCATGCTACAACATAAATTTCTTTTCATTCATAGCTTATTAGACCCAAGGACTCGAACTGCGATCATGTTTGCGATTTTGTTTTACGTGGGCATAGCCTAAGAAGTTTGACTTGAATTGGCGACCATAGTCACCGTGAAGTGTTCCTCATTGTTTTGGCACTTCCAAGTATAGACATGCGAGGGATTATGAACAGGGTCAGTCTATGCTATGCTACAAATCAATTTTCTAGTTGAAATGGGAGGGGTCTACGCATTCTACTCAACGGTTACTGAATTCACAGATTTTTTCGTCATCACAGTTGATCATATTTTAGGTAAAAAGAAGAAGAAAAATGGAACTACATTACATCGTTTGGATTATTGCGATGATCTGCAGAGTGCAGAGTGTATCATACCGAAACGTCATGAGTGAGACTGATGAGCAACGGTGTGAGGCAATTTGTGAAGACTGCTTCAAGAATACCGATGATTCATTAAAGAGGATGGGATGCTTGGAGAAATGCATTGCAGAGGGAGTAGACCAGTTTACCTGTCCAGGTAATCTTTATAAAAAATATTTGTTAAAACTCATGTCAAGCCTTTTCTTTCAAGTTATTTTTATTAATGGTATATTTTTGATCGCACAACTCCATTAATATACGCATATTGTTAAGTAATGCTTCGTTTGTGTTAATTATCGCACAGTCCCTATAAATTATAATATCATACTTTGTGTTATTTAATCATTCATATCAAAGGGAGCCAATCTTTCCTTAGTGCAGTTTCCAAGCCTTCCACAAGCCTCGCAACAGAGATTAATGATTTCTTCGTAACGGAATCGGCATTGGTCTCGGCAAGAGATTTCAAAGGTTTAGAAGCTTTATTTACGGAAGATTCCATAATCATCGTTGCTGATCAGAAGCCTGTTATCGGACCAGTCGGTAAATATAAGTAACTATAACTAATCAACTGACTGGTGCATCATGTAATTAATTCACTTACGTACTAACAAAACCGACATTACATGTAAACGCCAACAACTTTCTACTCATTGTCAGCTATTCTTTTGAGTATAGTGCTCAATAGCAGAGCTCTAAAAGGGAGAGCGTATAAAAATTCAAAGAACAGACCTTCCAGAATAGGTAGTCGTTACTCTGAGTTTCATGCCTAAAACTCAATCGTCAGACGACACGATGAAATACTTTGGAGGGACTACCATCTCTTGTGAATGTGAATGAATATACATTCCATGGTATATCAACACAGTCAAATTCAATCCCAGAATCAGTCTGTCTATCGGAGAACAGGAGCGTAATAACAACTTTTTACTCATAGTTAGATTATCTTTTTGAATGAAGTGATAAATATCTATGCTCAAGATATATTATTTTGTATGGTGTATTGTAAATGTTGGCTTTGTTTTATATTTGATTATTTTGTATGTTTTTCTTTGATGTTGCTTTTTTTGGCGCTTTGAAGTCATTGGAAAAGGCGCACCATAAATATGTTATGTTACACACCTTTAATATACGCATGTGCATTTTTATTCTATATATCTCAGCCAGAGCACACGAATTTAGAGACTACTTGATTGCAAATCCCGACATCGATCATTCGCGCTTTGATCCCGTTGACTTCGGTGAGGAAAATGGACTCATCTGGGCCAACATTATCCACACTGATTATAATAAGCAAGACGTCAAGCCGATCTCTTCAATGAGGTTAGTAGGTTTATTACAAGTGGTAGACATAGTCAAATTTAATTTGGTTAGGGACGTGTATTCAAGAGTCTGGGAATGGGATCCATGTTAATGGATATACCCTGAAGCCCAGATTTTGGGCCACTTATTGAATCTGAATGTTTGAACATTTTAAGGGATCTGGAATGAGCGTTTTGAGCTTTCGACAGTATTTTTTGTGGGACATGAGGGCACATCAGACATATCGAATTGCATTCTGAATACGAAGAATGTCTTTCTGATATCAAATAATTTTCATTATTTGAAATTCACGATAAAATAAAATAATTTGATATCAGAAGGACATTCTTCGTGCTCTAATGTCCCACAATAAATACTGTCCAAACGTTCATACCCCATCCCTTAAGAAAAACACTCATCCATATGCAAATTTTCACATTCACACAACTAAGTAAATGATGCCATTCTTTATACCAGACGGCCGAAAATGAGTTGATTTCAGCAGCAAGTCCCCGTAAATTACCATTGGTACCGATACTCCCAAGACCCGAATGATCAGCTTATTAACTGATGACAGTGCAAGGGCAAGAGGCCTGATTGGATGGTTCATTATATGGTTTTCAGATCATCAGCCTGCAAAGTATATATATATTTTTACAATTTGATTTTTTTATTCATTGAAAACGTTAATATTTAAAAAAAAATACTGTGACAAAGGGGTAAAATGAAAACAATATCTGTTACTATATTAACCGTTTAACCGTAAAGCTCTATTGGGATCAGCCTTGAGTCAAGGCTTCTGCCTTTTTCTTCTTCTTTCTTCCTTTTTTAAAAATCACTTTCACCCAGGGAAGTGCGAGTAGACTTTCGCTTGAAATTGAACATGAAACCCAATTGACTATAAGGGACCGTTCACAAACACTTATTAGAGGGCCAAAATGGGGGGCTTAAAAGTTTTGACCCTCCTAAGGGGTGGGGGCTGAAAAAAAATGACCACACATTTTCCCGTGAAAATTGAGTTTATATGCTTTTCTATGGGGTTGACCCATAATTTTCATGTCAAAAACAAGGGGGGGGGGGGGGGGCTGAAATTTTTGAGATCTGAAGGGGGGGGGGGGCAACAATTTTCGCAATGAAAAGTTTTTGCATCAGGCCCCCTCTCACAGTGTCAACACCCTGTATTATAAATATTTTTTCCATACAGCTCCATACTCCGTTGAAATCAATATTCTATTATTGACACAGATAAAGAAAGTTTACATATGCATTGTGTTATAGGACTTGCACCTGGAACTTAACTGAATGGGCTAAACGTATTCCTTTATACCTATAAAGTATAATTGTAATTCTCAAAATTAAATATATCACAATTTTTACGGGCGATTTAAAAATCTTTACGGACAAAATGCAGTAAAACATACACACAACAAACAGCAGTCGCCGCTAATTAGTGTATTGCATTTCAAGTTAGTGTACTGGAAACAAAACCCTGGTTTTACCTGAAAACAAATCGATTTTTCTTGTAATAGCAACATCATATGGGGTACTAGAGCATGCACAAATCGTAATAATGTATAGAATATAGAAACTCTGTGGTATCTCATATGATAGTCATGGTATGCTTAGCCTGAGTCGCTCGGCCTATCTCGAACAAAATCGCCATGCATAGCTGTTGAAAAACGAGAGGATTCGCTGTACTATCACGGCAATTTTTGACACGAAGATATAGGGATGATGACGATGTGCCTCTAACAAGTGTTTGTGAACGGTCCCTAAATGCTATGGTTGATATAGGCCTATATTGATTGTAGATCAATGTTTTGTCTGATGTATTTCCATGTCATTCCTGGATGTCATTCTATCCATGCACTGAGCATGCTGGGTTTGGCCACAGAGGGGCCTGAGAGTTCATGTGTCTGACCAGACCAGGGTTTCACTTCCCTGATCTGACCTGGGAATCCCTGCTGGCTGCTTACAATAGCATCAAGCACACTGTATACAAGAGACAGGGTACTCTCACACTAAAAGGACATTCCCTTCATGAGCATGGCTGGATGATGTTCTATGTATGTTGCGTGGCCATGGTTTATATGTCTTTATACCAGTGGATAGAAAGCCTGAGGACTTGGAGCAAGTGTATATTGGGATTTATTGTGTATCACCATTCTCCGTTTCATTTAATTCATTTTAATCAACTGCTTTTTTCATCTGTTCCTACTCTGGCTCTAGTACTTTATCCCCGTCAACTGAACAAATATGTAAATATGAAGATATAAAATGTAATTTGTTTTTTAAAGTCAGTATAATTAGAGTACGCCTAATACCTAAACGGCTATAAATTTTTATTTTTGCATGATACGCTCGTATGTTCGTAAAGTTTGATGGCCACCCACGTTTTGCGGTTAACTAATACCGCCAACATAAGACTAACATATGTATGGCGCCCGTGCACTCTCTTTATTCATTTTGATATCCCTGTGTTTATTCTACCCGATTTCTTTACTCAACATCAAGGATTCTCGAGTACTAATATACTATAGGATAAGCCACTCGTTTGCGCAAATGAAGTCAGTCATTCAGCCTATGCGTGATAATGCATGGCATACTAGTAGTACCCCTGTACGTGTAGGAGTGTATAACCTGTGGAAGAGATGATGCAATGTTTACGTCATCGTTTCCAAAAAAAATTAAAATGGCGAAAAACGGCGAACATTTGGTCGAATCTTTCTATTACTATCATATCGTGAAAAACCAAATAGCTGAGGAGTTAGCTCAATATGCTAGGAAAATATTATAACCGAATACCCCATGACGAGACTGGCTAAATAAGCTGTATTTTTGCTAGAAAGGGTCCGAAAAATTGGCAGTCGATGTTCGCCATCTTGGATAAATTTGGTGTACTGAAAATGCCCAGCAACTGTCAATCAAATACGAACTTGTCAATTGAATATAGGATAAGTCTGTTCCACCGTGGCAGAAGTACGCACAACGTTGTTGTGCGAACCGTGCGTAAAGTTTAGGCTAAGGTGCCTGAGCGTTACCAGGACGTTACTAGGTGTACTGAAAAAGCCTAGCAACCGTCACTCAAACTGCCGATGTGTCCATTAAACTGCCGTAAAGTGACTTCACTTTTTATACAGGGATTGAATACGAGTGTCACAGCCCTGTCAACATGCTCAACGTTTTTCTTTGCGTATTGCGCGGGAAATCCAATGCAACCCGCTGTCATCGCGCAAATACACGCGCAAACAGCAATGCTTTAGATATACGCGATAGCTTAGTAACCGTGTACTATTTTTTGGACCCTTGGGTCCGTATGCACAAAGAGTTAGACCGGGTCTAAAGTTAGACCTGGTCTAAGTGGAATTTAGTTCCACTAAATACAAAAGAACTTAAGAAAATGTAAAGGAAAATGTCCTTTCTCCTGGTATTAAATTAATGTTATTTAAGTATAGACAAAATGTTTGGCAAAAAATGTTTGCAAAAATAGTTTACAATAACATTTTTGAAAACATTTAAAAAATATTGTTGTAGTGTGTTTTCATACAAAACGTGTTTAAACGTTTTCATGACCTTTATATAACCTGACATTTTAATGTTATTAAAACGTTTTTACCTAAACCAAAAGCCAAAATATAACTTATTTAAAACGTTTTTAAAACGTTTTTTGTGTTTGCTGGGTCAATACTAAAGAATAATATATCACTAGGCCCTACATGATATAACTAGGATACTCTCTCTTGTCTCTCGTATCGGTATTTACTTTTACAGTAATCTGTGGTGGGGTTCAACATGTTCAATGTAATTTTCACCATCTGTTCAGTCTTCATTTTCATTAAACGTTTTCATGACCTTTATATAACCTGACATTTTAATGTTATTAAAACGTTTTTACCTAAACCAAAAGCCAAAATATAACTTATTTAAAACGTTTTTAAAACGTTTTTTGTGTTTGCTGGGTCAATACTAAAGAATAATATATCACTAGACCCTACATGATATAACTAGGATACTCGCTCTTGTCTCTCGTATCGGTATTTACTTTTACAGTAATCTGTGGTGGGGTTCAACATGTTCAATGTAATTTTCACCATCTGTTCAGTCTTCATTTTCACTAACTTAAAAAAGGGCTATATAAAATTAAAATAAAATACAATACTTTCCCAAATCAGAAAAATTGTACCGCGATTGAGAAACACAGATCGTTATGAAACAATTTTGACAAAATATTTCACTGAAAAAAAAACCTCGGCTATTTCATAAAGATAACAAGACTTTCTTAGCATGTGCAATAAATTTAGCATTAAAACTAATCTGATTCTTAAGGCATTCTAGAAACACTCGGATTTTGGCGGACACTGCTAAGTTACTTGCCTGGAAATATGCTCGCGCATCATATTTTGTTCAGGGCGTGGGCTTTCAAAACTCCCGCCGCATCACATCACAGTGTAGTGTTTGTATGCAGTTCGCTCAGGCATATCGATATACCATTCCCTTGCCTTTGTTGATAAACATTGAGGTCAACTTATCTATAGAAATATGAACTTTCCTGATTCCAATAGGCGTAAGTTGAAACATGTGTAAATATTTCAAGTATACAAACGAAAAAATCAAGCTTAAAAAACAAACAAATGTAAAAGATTTTGTAATAATCAGGTATTGCTCATTAAATCGATAATATAGAACTTTTTTTTTGTTCTTGCCTCAAAATTCGCCCAAGATGGAAATGAATGTTTTGAAAACTTTATACCTGTACATGATAAATGTATGGAAATACCTACTTTATAAAACGGACTAACAATACCGCATCAAGTTTATGTAAAAAAACAAAAAACAAAAACTAGCGAAAAATATGTGGAACTTATTTATCTTGTTTATAATCTCATTTGAACAGGCATATGGTTATCCTCAGACGTGTCGGTACCAAGCTTCAAGAATCCGCCATAGCCACGTTTCAATAAGTATCAGCTTTACTTGTCTTCAACTCCATACAACAGTATCATGGCCATTGGATGCTTAACTGCTTAATAGCTCATCATTATTACACCTGTTGACTGTTAACCCCTAGTAAACCGTTGCAATAAAGCTATATACCGAAGATAACTCGTGTTAAGAAGGATATCTGCTAAAAATATATTAAAGACAACTAGTAAATCGTTTAAATAATGCTATCTAAAGATAGCTCATTTCAGATCGTGTTTATTTACTGAAGATAAAGATGATATTTACTGAAGATAAAGAATTTTGGTCCAAATTTCAAATATTTTAATGGTGTTGGTCCAAATAAAAAAAAAATAAAAAAACCGAACAAACGGGTCCTAGATATTAGTTTTTAGAAATTAATTAAAAAAAGAAATTTACTCAAGAATTTTTTTTGTTACGGTGACCGAAAAAATGTTGCCTAAAAACCCGTTTTTGGGGGATTTTCTCCAAAATTGAGCATCTTTAGACCAATAATTTAGAAGGTATGAGCCCATAAAGTTCCCATAATTCCAGAGTTAAGACCACCCATTAAAATGCGTGCAATTTACTTTATAGATTGATTTCATCTGTATACTGAAGATCACTGTAACTGAAGTTGACAAATCATAAGAGATTATGTTATACATGTTACTTTTCAAAAAATCACAAATCTTGCTATCGTGTGTGTATCATAATATATGCAATTTGTGAAAACTTGATGCGTGAAGAGACCAATAACTGTATGTGAAATGACCAGAAACGTGATGTGTGATATGACCATGAACTTGATGTGTGAAATGACCAATAACTTGATGTGCGAAATAACCAACAACTTCATGAGTGAAATGACCAACAACTTCATGTGTGAAATGACCAACAACTTCTTGTGTGAAATAACTAACAACTTGAGATAACAGACGAATGTCATGGCTATTATGTGTGACGGTTTTCCATAATTGAATAAATCAACCACCATATTTAAAATAAATGTGTTCTGATTATTTACTTTTACCTATAATTACAATGCTCACTTGTCATGCTTATTATCCCTATGTAAATATGCCCTCACAATACTCCATTCTGGGTATACCCACATTTTTGGAGAACCCCTTTAATGTGAGTTTCCTCCTCTACCTTGTCTTGCTCTTCTGTGACAATTTTGTACTTTCTGTCGGTACGTACGACGCCAAGTTTCTGGTGGAGATGGTTGTACGTACCAAGGCAAGGTAGTGGAAGAAACTCACATTAAAGGGGCTCTCCAAAAATGCGGGTACCCGGATTGGAGCATTGAAAAAGTGATACACCAGATGGCTAAGGCGAAGCCAAAGAAAGAAAGACCAAAGAAAGACGATTCCACCAAGTCCAAAGGCTTAGTTGTTATACTTTATGTGGATGTAGTTTCAGAGCGCATCTCGCGAGTTTTTAAATCTTATAAAATCTCTACCGCCATGAAACCCAATTGTACATTGCGCAATTTACTGTTCCATCCCAAGGACAAGCGGGATCCCCATCATTCCACGGACGTCATATATTCAATACCTTGTGTTACGAGTCGTACTTGACTCAAGGCCAAAATCACCGTTTACCCAAATTCACACGAATGCACAACACAAATACACTGTGTGATTAAGCTAACAAAATCTAAGTCTTTAATTTAAAGTAGAGATATGATTGGTACAATATATGACAACAAATACATATACAAAAAATAATCACACAATCATAATAATATTTCAACTACTCAGTACTTAACCAGCAGTCTTCTTAATAAATAAATAATAAATTTCGGATTTATATAGCGCCTTTTTCCAGCTAGATCTTGAAGGATTCAAAGCGCTGTAATTTCGCTGCCACGGTGAATCATCACAATCAGATCGCATCATCTAGGCCAGTTGCAGCCGAACCTCAGGCGCAGACCTATCCGCACTTAGATTGTAACATCCACCAATTATCTGTGCAGCTCCCCAAATTCCATTGGGTGAAGGAAGTTTTTGATAACCAAACAACTAATCACCGATTTTTTTTAAAGCAGGAGGAAACCGGAGATCCCGGAGAAAACCTGCGAGAGCGAGCATGGAAGCGGGATAAACCAAGTGCACATGAGTCCTTGGGCCGCGCCGGGGCTTGAACCCGGGACCTCAGTGGTGCAAAGCGAGGGAACTACCGCTGCGCTAATTCGCCCTTCTTGTAGGGGATCATGGAGTTCTTGCAATGTTCTGGACGGCTGAGATAAATCACTTGTCCTGCGAAAATCAGTGAAGTCCTTTGTGCACTTGCATTGATAAATATCCTTGCGAATAAAATGCATACACAAAAATGGCGTTGCTTTCTCCAAACCGTTATCTCCTTGCGCTGCTTTCTCCAAACTTAACTCCTTGCGCTACTTTCTCCAAACTTAACTCCTTGCGCTGCTTTCTCCAAAAATGGTGCTATTTCCACCTTTCACACAATATCTTCAGGAAGCAGGACTGCGATGCAGTTGTCCCCACTTATTTTGACAGCTGTGTTGTATCAAAAACCATAGATCATCATATTTAGATAATCTATGCATAAACCAGACATCAGCAAGTCGACAGAAGAATATATATTCCTTTCTTGGAAGAAGTACGTTCTTTGACGTATTCTTGATATTCTCCGACAACACTGGCAGGTAGTAGTGCATTGACTACATAAATTAATTTTGGTTCGCAATTTCCTTCCTTTGAAGGAATTGGACTGTAAGCATTAGCTAGCTAGCCCAGATCAACACTATCAACTGTGAAGAATCATGTTTACATTTTACTTATATACCAAGCCCTGAAAAAAAACCCATTCTATTAATAGCAAACTACTACCTTCACACTATTCTACAGTCTGGGAAATTCCCAAGTCTTAATTATAACATTAACCATTCACATGACATCACTTCCTGAGGGGAATCCCGTGACATCACTTCCTGAGGGGAATCCCATACGATGTCGTCTTCACTTTACAATCTCAGAGTTTTTTTCCAAATATTCCAAATTAGATATGATTCATTTGTTTTGCTCAATTTGAGAGGGGAATTCCCCCAAAATGTCATCACTCATGTAATTTTGTAAACAAAGATAAATAATCAAACCAAATTACTCAGGGCACATCACACTTGCAAAAACAAGTACATTGGGGAGACAGGTAGAAAGTTCCGGAAACGTTTGGAGGAGCATAAAACTGAGGCTGAGAAAATTGGTGACAACATCAAAACTAGAGCCACCAGAAAGGCATCCCAGTTGGTTGTTCACAAATCGGCCATTACCGACCATGTAGTAGACAATAATCACGTCATCAATTGGGGGAAGCTAGAATCGTTGGCAAAGAGAGTGATATGAAGAGCTTTGTTGCAACACCCCTTACATCCACTTGAGGTATTTTGAGAACACATCAAAAATATCACTGATATAAGGGGTTTATGAACAAAAGCAGTTTTTTACCCAAGTATCCAAAATTGCTTTTGTTGCAAACCCCCATATAGCAGTACTTTTTGGATGATTTAGGGATTTTGCAACAAAGCTCTTCATAATTATATACAGTAAGCCAAAGAATTAAGGTACCAGTCGTGTTCACTCCTGTATATCCCTAATAAAGACAAATATGTCAAAATTAAAACAAGCAGTTAATACCTGTACTCTTTAGCTCGAATTTAAGACCTTATTTGTTGAAATTAGTTGAGAATTAAAGAAACGGCGATCTAAAACCTAATGAAGAAACGAAATCAACAGTTGCACTTTTGTGTTCTAACCAGTGAAAGTACGGCGCTAGTTTTAACATGCTAATCAATGGAAGCGCGGCGCTAGTTCTCTTGTTCACGAACGCGTTGTGTACAAATCAATATAGGGCATGCAATGAAGGAAACTGCAACTTTTACATTGGTATCTTCCTTGGGTTTTGGGATCGCCGTGTCTTTATTTCTTGGACAATTTCAACGAATGAGGTTTTAAATTCGAGCTAAAAGATTAATTGTGACATATCTGTCTTTGTTTAGGATATACATGGGGTGAATATAACTGGTACCTTAAAGGAGACGATCCCCATTAGAAAGCAGGTGAAAACCATGAACAGAGATGAGTGGCATATTTGACGATCTGATAACTGAAAAAAAAATCAGCTGGCAACTGGTTGCTAAGCAGCAAAAATCATCAACTGTACACAGATCGTCATTGCAATAATAGCATTGATAAAGGAAACTGTCAGTTTCCGAAACGTCTGCAAGTAAGTGAAAATATTTATGTGTTTGGGGATGGTGGTAGAGTTAGTTTTTGATATTATTATTTTGTGTAATTATCAAAATGTGCTACTGAATTCAAGGTATTATTGTGAAAATAATGCAATCTACCGAAGATAACTCCTAGTAAAGTGTTAAAACAATCCTATCCACTAAAGATAACCCCTACTAGTAAAGTGTGAAAATAATGCTATTCTCTGACGATAACTCCTAGTAAATTGTGAAACTTATGATATCCACTGAAGATAACTCCTAGTAAATTTTGAATATAATGCTACAGAACCGAATTTATAATATGAATTTTATTAAAGATGAGTTCCATTGTTTTATAATTTATTCAACATAATGACATGTTTAAATTTAACCCAAGTTTGTCAAATCTTTCAGATTACAACAAATTAATTTTTGTATTGTCAGCCATTGTTACAGGGTAGCAAAATGAAATTCTCACACTTCGTCATTCTAGCTGTCTCTTCATGTACTCGTCATGCTTGCTTCTGTCATGTTGCCCACGGCTTCTTGCATTCATTTTGTTCTTTCGGCTGACGTGATTTTGATGAGGCTTCAGCTAGCATTTTGTTGTGTTTATTTGAAGAAAAAAAAATATATACAGGTTGTTGTTTTTTATAAAAAAAACCCTTGACTACACTATATGTATATAAATGCGCTTTTATAAATGCGCACGTGACCAGATGACCAGCGCCATATTTGCATTACATCACTGTCAATCACTGAAATGACGACCATTGAAGGAGTGGCTACAGTTGTGACCTTGTTTCGTGGCTAGCACTGGCAAGGAACATTGGCTGGAGGTTCGATGCTATAAATTTGCAAGGATAAATCATGGATATCGAAGGATCATGATTATTGCGCAGCACCCCCCATGTACAAACATAACTAATTTTTATTTATTTATTTTTTATTTATTCATTTATTTATTTATTTATTTATTTATTTATTTATTTATTTATTTATTTATTTATTTATTTATTTATTTATTTATTTATTTATTACTTATGTACTTAGGCGACGAAAAAAGAAAACCCTGTTCTACGGGCCTGAACGACCCGGATTTTGAACAAATTGAGAACTAGAAATAATTTTTTTCGATACAAATAAATGTTTTTTTATTTTCTCAAATTACAAATTATTTACAGATTTTGGTGATTTTTTGGGTTATTTCAACAACAAAAACCGACCGACCAACCCTACTTGAAAGGTCCGTCCGCCCGTAGAACAGAGTTTCTTTTTTTCTTAGCCTTACTTATAATTTTATAAATATTATTTGTTCCCCCTTTCGGCTAGGCAAAACCCACCTCCCCTTTTACACTCATAAATTAATTGGTTTTTTGCTAAGTTTCCCCTTCCGTGTAAAGTAAAACTTTATAAGCCGTTTGAACCAAACTGAACAAAATTGACGTATACAATTACAATATATAATACCATGACAATAATGTGTATAACGACCATGCATAACATACGTGATTGTACGTCAAATTGTCATATAACGTATGAGCGTGATGTATAGTATACGAGTCTTCCTCAACATCTTCCAGCCGGGATGATTAGATCATGTACAGTCATCTACGTATTTATACTCTAAATTGTACGTCAAAGGGTGTACAGATTACCGATTTAGCATGGGGACACAAAAAGGTCCTTAAAACACATTTTGAATTTGTTTTTTTTTGTCCATTTTGATACGAATGTGAGCGAGCGAATGAGTAAGTTGGGGTTGAGGAGGTCGGGCGGGGACATCTAGCCTATTAAGTTCGAGAGGCTCATTATTCCGAAAAGGGCTAAAGTTATAGTTTCGTCAATTTACGTTAAAATTAGAGTTAAAATTAGGGTCAGGGTTATGTTCAGTGGCGGCACTACGGGGGTGGGGGCGGGGGAGTGGAAATAATTGTTACAAAATGGTTTATGGAATGACGTGGGCCGTAGTGGCCAGCGGCAACCTGTAAAGTTTGCTGAGGCTTGTGGATCAACGTCTAGGCGTTGTATATGTGCGTAGCGGACTATATATCATTGCGCATTTTTTTTGCTAATAAAGATTGAACTAAACTAAACTATAATGCTGCTATCCACTAAATTTTAGAATAATGGTATCTACTCAAGATAACATCTATAATATTGCGAAAATAATGCTATCTGCTGAAGGTAACTCCTAGTAAATTGTAAAAACAATGCTATCCACTGAAGATAACTCCAAGTAAATTGTGAAAATAATGCTATCAACTGAAGATAACTCATAGTAAAGTGTGAAAATAATGCTACTAAATATAATTCCTGGAAATTGTGAAAACAGTGCTATTCACTGAAGATAACTCCTAGTAAATTGTGAATAATGTTGATGTCCCACAGAAGCTAAATTGTAGTAAATTGTGACAATAATGCTATCTACTGAAGATAACTCCTACTAAATTATGTCAATGAAGCTATATGACACATGGTTTACATAAATCAGTCCCAAGATTTCATCTCGAAATGTTTAAAATGATTAAATAAACTTTTCTATGGATGGCGGATACCTTCAAAATACGCGTAAGTTAATACGCCTAACCTTACACGCCTAAGATGCAAAGAATTTGGAGACACACCACCAAATAATATCCCATTGAAGTACATGTAGTAAAAATACAAGAAAGTATCTTGTGACAATGTTGAGAAAGTTTTGACTAGATTTCTTGGTATGATAGGTTTTATGGTATAGACAATAAAAACTGTTTTATGCATATCTAACTTTTAATTAAGGGGGTGTGCAATAATTATGAGCCGGGAAATCAGCCCCTAAGAAACAAGCGCGTGAAGAGTGTCTCGTAGCAGCCTGCACAATGCCTCTTTTGCCAATGCCTCTCGCGGATTATTTTCGGGGCCAACTTTCTGACCATTTCTTTACACTTATTATTACGATGGAATTATTAGTCGAACGCATACACGATGTTCATAACACACAGTACGTACGGCGTGCGAGACGGTGATCTACACAACAAAGGGTCGTACCATAACATGACCAAAGGAGTGGTACGTGTTGGCGACATACGCGCTGATAGTAAATTCCAATTTTCTTAGCTTTGCCGTAGTTGTTCGGCTCAAAAATAAAAGGGGATATATCTGACAGTAAAAACTAACATTTTTATGACAAAGAAATGCTAATCTATTTTGTATGATAATGTTATAATATGGCTTTAATTAATAATCACATGGATCTGTTCATTGTTTTCTTCTTGTAAATTGGAGTGGTGCATTGCAAAACTATAATTGGATATCAAAGCCGCACCTCTACCATCCGAAAAATGGTAGTAAAGGTATTCATATCCCGTCACGGAGAATTTTTGTCAATGTTCGGGATGCATCGCTGTTTTTCCCTCACTTAAAATTTCAAATAGAATAGATATTTCACATGTAAAACATTAGTCATTTAGTGTTAAAATGTCACAATAAGACAATGATCATAATTTGCAAGTGGAATACTGTATTCACAGTGTTGTTTTGCACCGAAAAAAGTTTCCCCCCTCTTCTTGTTACCCTCCAATGACATAGACCTACAGCCTTGTGAATTCACTACTTAGATTGAACCGTAGTATAGCTACATGTGCTTATTTAGCCCCGTAACCATGATGACGCATCCGCCACCCCTAAAAAATTAATAAAGGACTACTTTTTGCTACTTTGCCGAAGAAGTTCCATTTTTAGGAAGTTCAGTACCCCTTAAATCTTGCGTATGGGCTTGATGTTAAAGATGGCAGCACTTTTGTATCCCCTTGACCATATTGACAGATGGTCTAGCTTGTCATGTGGTATTCTTATGTTATATTGTGATATTATTAATGACATGCAATTTTTTGTTATTCACGAGATGCAAATTATTCAATAACACACGTGTCAATTTAATTGATTATGATAATTGAATAGAATCATTTCAGTTCAGGATCATTTTTCCATTTGGACCTAAGCTGTAAGCATCGGTGAGTTATAGTTTCTATATATTACATTCTCGTTATAATATTATTAATAATCGTTATTAATTAGCCCAATGCTACTACAACATAAACTTCTTAATAATAGCTTATTAGACCAAAGGACTCGAACTGCGATCATATATGCGATTTTGTTTTACGTGAGAAGTTTGACTTGAATTAGCAACCATAATACACCGTGTTTCCCATTTTGGCACTTCCAATTATAGACATGCGGGGTATTATGAACAGGGTCTATGCTACGAATCAATTTTCTAGTTGAAATGGGAGGGATGGTCAACTATTTTGAACGAGAAAATACAATCTACGCATTCTACTCAACGGTTGCCCAATTCACTTATTTTTTCCTCAATAGTCGACCATATTTTAGTTTAAAAGGAAGAAGAAAAATGGAACTGCTTCACATCTTCTGGATTATTGCGATGATCTGTAGAGTACAGAGTGTATCATATCGAAACGCCAGGAGTGAGACTGATGAACAGCGATGTAAGGCAATATGCGATGACGACTGCTTCACGGATCCCGATGATTCATTAAAGAGGATGGGATGCTTGGAGAAATGCATTGCAGAGGGTGTAGACCAGTTTACATGTCCAGGTAATCGTTGTTTATAACGAAAATAAGCGTGTAATAGTATTACGTCAAAACCTTTTCTGTTATTTTATTAACGTTAATCAAGGCTCCTATATTTTTTTTTATCGCACAGCCCTTTTAATATACGCATAAAACAAAACTATATTTGGGTACTCTGAACAGATTAATCAGGATCGTTCATAAGTCACTGGTAAGGAAATGTTCTCAACACATATCCAAATAGTAAATTAGGTACTCACTAGAAATATTTCGATTCCTATCAGGAGTCTTGTTCACTCTGGTGTGGTGAGTGGTAGTGTTTCTTGATGTTTCTAGTTTCTATCGGCAAACTTTGTGACGGATTTTGATGATGAATCTGTTCAGAGTTTTAAGAGGAAATTACGGCGAAGGTAAAAACGCTCAGAGATTGTGAAAACATCGAGAAAAAGACATCCAGTTATAGGAATCACCGTGTGTTTACACTACGCTGTCGTGATAGAGGCCTCACCCCACCCAGTTTACGTATCAAATGCCCAATATCACATGATTGGGTGGCAGGAGGCCAAAGTCATCGACCAAGAAGCTAACAAAACAACTCGTTGGCTCAAAGAGGCCATCTGGATTAGGAGTAGAGGCAACACCACCATGACTAAGGACGAGGGGGCGTACAGACTTGATCGGATCTACGATCAGATCATCAATCGGCAAGCAACCCATGTGACGTCATCAAAATCCGTCACAAAGTTTGCCGATAACATCTAGAAACACTACCACTCACCACAAGATTCCTGATAGGAATCGAAATAGTTCTAGTGAGTACCTAATTTACTATTTGGATCTGTGTTGAGAACATTTGCTTACCAGACATATTTGGGTAATTTCTTTAATAGATGCACTATATAATCCTGCACATTATGATGCATCAAGGCAAAAAAGATTCCATTTTTCTTCTCTGTACTTTTCACAACTTTTATTTTAGTTTTTTTGTTTCAGTTTTCTGTAGTTCCTTTTGTTTAAGTTCTTCTGGTCCTATCAATATCATGCGTGGCCACTGTTATTGTCCATAAGAGCTGCGCATCGTCGTCGCATACTCCCGATCAGGCGTGTACATGGTCATAATGGTATAAAGGCCAGTTTATGACTTTTAAAACTTTTCGTCTACTCAAATGCATGTAACTTTACTTCTTGAAGTCACATTGGATTCAATGAGGTGTCACAATGTGCAAGATTAGATAGTGCATCTATTAAAAAAACCCAAATATGGTTTACTTTTAAAATTAGGATTTTTTAAGTGCAAGGATACTTTTTCGGCGCAGTATACTTCGTTTGTGTAATTTATCGTACAGTCCCTATAAATCGTAATACTTCCGTTTGTGTTATTCATTCATAATAAAGGAAGCCAATCTTTCCTTAGTGCAGTCTCCAAGCCTTCCACAAGCCTCGCAACAGAGATTGAAGATTTCTTCGTAAGGAAATCGGCTTTGTTCTCGGCAAGAGATTTCGAAGGTTTGGAAGCTATATATACTGAAGATTCCATAACTCTCCTTAATGGCCAGAAGCCTGTTATCGGACCAGTCGGTAAATATTAGTAATTATAACTGGTCAACTGACTAGCGCTAACTAATTCACTTACGTACTAACAAAACCGACATGTGCCCATAAATATATAAATAAATATATATTAAGAGAATTGCGCTTTACTGAAAGTCACTGACCACTATATATGGCACAAGACGCGCCTTTCAGAGACGCCGCTCTATAGGCCTACAGTCGCAGAACCGTAGTCACTCTACATAATACAGCTTTGTCTCAAAAAAATTGTGCAAGTGGAAAGCGCCATCTTTGGCAATTAGAGAATACTGTTATGACATGATGCTGACATCAACGTCAAAGGAGCAGTCCTAGCTTTCAATACCGTTTATTCCATTCATGTTGGTTTCGGCAATCCAGAGATCTGCTTCACTAAACACAAATGTATGAAAATCTCTTTGTGCCACTTTTTAGACAATTGAATATAGTGTTATATATCCAAATACCAGTACAGTTAATAAATGAACATTCGTTTATAGGATTAGAAATGATTATGTAACAATTGCCTAGTATATAATTGTATTGAAGACAAGGGCAGCAAAATACATTGCTGTAGGCGGCGGTCACGTAAAAGGAAGGGGGCTCTGGAGTGACCCATGTACAAGAACAATAATGTTAAAGACCAAACTGTAAAATGGACTCTCTCTCTCTCTAGGTGCCATATCCTAGAACGTTGGCGATCATGTCATGCCACAATTCTCTGTTAATTGCCATCTCCAGAAGCTCTGTCGCTTTATTTTCAGCTCCCCTTTCTTTTAGCCAGTCTTTTAGATTTGATAACCACATCACTCTCTTCCTGCCTCTGCTCCTTGTGCCTTCTATCCTTCCTGTCGGTACTAGGTTCTCCAAACCATCCTTTCGGAGGATATGACCAAGGAATTTGAGCTGCTTAACTCTGATTTCACGTGCTCTACTTAGGACATCGTCATTAGACACTTTATCAGTCCACGGGATCTTCATCATTCTTCTAAGGAACCACATCTCACAGCTCTCCAATTGTCTTTTAATGTCTGTTGTTATTGACCATGCTTCACTTCCATACATTAGTACAGGAACGATATAACAGTTGAGTACCCGAATTCTGGTCCTACACTGAGGGCACTGTTTTTTAAGATCTTGTCTAATTTTGAGAACGCAGACTTAGCCAGTGCAATTCTTCGCTTTACCTCCTTAATACATCTTGCATCTTCTGTGATTAGACTGCCAAGGTAGTTGAAGGAGGCAACTTGCTTAATTCATTGATCTTTCACCTTCAATATGCATGTTGGGCTTTCAGTCTTTGATACTATCATACATTCTGTCTTCTTGTAATTAAACGTCAGACCTTTCCTCTCACTTTCCTGAACCACCACATCAAGAAGCCTTTGCAGATCCTCCTCAGACTCAGCTAATAGGACAGTGTCATCTGCATATCTTATGTTCGTGATGTTATGTACACCTATACGGAGACCATTTTCCTTTTCTAGCTCCCTTAGAATCAGCTCACTGTAATAATTAAAGAAGAGATCTGGTGACATCACACATACCTGTCTGACTCCTCTCTTAATGCTTGTATATTCACTACAATCTCCATCCACCATTATGCACGCTGTTTGGTTCCAATAAAGGTTCTGCAACAGTCGTAGATCCTTTCCATGCAGGTCTAGCTTACCAAAATCTTCAAAAAGCTGATCATGTCTCACCTTGTCAAAGGCGTTTGAGTAGTCAATGAAACACATGAAAACATCCTTCTGCATCTCTACCGCTCTCTCTCTCTCTCTCCAAATTGACTCTCAATTTTGGCACATTCACTATTCAGCCAGGTCTCTTTGGCCTCCTTGCAACGTTTCTTTATTTGCCTGTCCAACTCTCTATATTCTTTCGAATCCCTGTCCATGATCGTTTGCCTGTCTCTCATCATTGATAGAATTTCTTCTGTCATCCACTTACTTTTACTTTCTCTCTTCTTCTTTAGCAGGTATTGCTCTGCTGTTTCAACTAAGATATCTCATTGATTCCCATGTCATATCTTCTCCTTCGTCGGAAAGTTCAAACCTATTCTCCACTCTGATGGAATACTCCATTCGAATTTCTGCTTTCTTCAGCTGTTCAAAATCTACCTTCTTCGTGATCTTCGCTCTCTTCAACTTCCTCAGCTTACAACGAAGTGTCCATACTACTGGAATATGATCACTCCCGCAGTCTGCCCCTGGGTGTGTCTTCGCATGTTTCTCTGCTCTTCTAAATCTGTCATTTATGGTTATGAAATCTATCTGGTTCCTTGTGCTATCCCCAGGGCTCTTCCATGTATATATTCTTCTGGGATGCTCCTTAAACCAAGTGTTTGTGATTACCATGTTGTTTGCTTCACACCACTGCACCAACCTATCACCACGCTCATTTCTTTCTCCAAGTCCAAACTCGCCTACTGTTTTGCCATCTTGTCCTTGCCCCACCTTTGCATTCAAATCTCCCATGTTATTGTATTTAAATGGATTCTCTCATCAGGACTTAAATAACTCCCTAACTGTGAATAAAAGGCAATGAAGACCCGCTTGACTGATAATATCCCGGGAGAGGAGGGTACTAACCCATTTCCAAGGATCGTTTGACCGTAGACAGGTACCCATTTCTAAAGATTTTCTCAAAAAACATAAACCAAATATTTCTAATGAGATATAGATCCATTTTTGAGACCGCGATTTACTCGTCATACTCGTGGAAAAGGGGTTCATTTCAAAAACGGATCTATGTCTAAGGATTTTCCAGCAAAAAATAAAGACCAATGTCTAAGGATTTTTTTTGCAAGCGAGCAACCCATTGGAGCGGCATATCCCCGTATGCCTTTTGTTTTTGAGTACCCCCGGATAACATTTCCTTCTTGGGGCCTCTTTCCAAGAAGGATGCTAGGGATATTACCCGGGGATATTACTTTTTCAGTGGTAGATCAATGTTTGTGGAACACCTTACTGTTCATATCGGAAATGCTGCTCTATGTACTCTTTTTTTTCAATGTTGCTTTTTTTTGCGCTGGAAAAGGTGCACCATAGATATACTTTATAGTTAAAGCCATATTATAACATTTGCTGAGAAGAACGCCCTCAACTTTTTTTAAAATTCTGATTTTTACACCATTGTAATGTACTTTAGTAAAAAAAGATGCTCTGAAAAAATCAAGACTTTCGGTGCTGTAGTTTTGTCAAAATCCGAGATTTTGAATAAAACGCAGGAACCGTCGTTTTATTATTACGATGGAAATATTAGTCGAACACGTATGCGATGTTCATAATATGCATAACACACTATACACGGCGTGCGGAACACACATACACACATCAGAGGGTCGTACCGTATTACAACCGCAGGAGTAACATGCATTGGCGCTAGTAGTAAATTCCAATTTATTTTTTTTCCTTTACCTCGCTTGTTCGGCTCAAAATTAAAAGGGGATATATCTGACAGTAAATGACAGTAAAAACTGACATTTTATAGAAAATAAATACTAATCTATTTTTACAGAAATGTTATAATTTGGCTTCAAATTATGTTACACACCTTTGATATACGCATGTGCATTTTCATTCTGTATCTCAGCTAGAGTACACCAAATTAGAGACTACTTGATTGCAAATCCCGACATCGATCATGTTCGTTGTGAACCCATTGACTTCGGTGAGGAAAATGGAATCATCTGGGTCAACCTTATCCACAATGACTATAATAAGCAAGACGTCAAGCCGATAGATTCATTGAGGTTAGAAGGTTTATAACCAGCGGTAGACATGGTGGACCAGAGGATGATTTTAGGAAGCCCCATCATGCACTGTAAAAGTGTTATCACTAGAGTTTCAACTGACACTTTTTAAATCCCATTGAATTCTGTGCAAAAGATGTTGCTTTAAAATTGTATCATCGATTTCAGAAAAAAAGTGATGTATGCATAAATGATAATTCACACACTCTGTAGATAACATGTGAAATCGATCAGCATTTTGAATGTGTTTTTATTGTAAATATATCTGTCCAAATTCAATTTTACGTCTATGTAGTGGGCGAGCAGTGGTGTTATGTTCACTAACACAGCTATGCTAAACGCAAGTTAACCCAGTGGAGTGTTGGGTAGTACTTAAATCATCCTCTGGTGGTAGACATAGTCGAGTTTAGTTTAATTAGAGGCGTGTATCCGAGAGTCTGGAAAAGAGCTCAGATTTCGGGCCGGCCACATTTTGAATCTGTGTTGAAATTTGAGAAAATTTGAGAAAAAAATTACCCATCTATAAATGCAACTTTTCACATTCACAAAACCAAACAATTGGCTATTCTTTATACCAGAAGACCGACAATGAGACGTATTTCAGCAGCACGTCTCCGTAAATTGCCAATTGTACTGATACCCCAACACCCATAATGATCAGAATAATAACTGATGACAGGGCAGGAGCAAGGGACCTACTCCCAATTGAATGGTTCATTACGTGGTTTTCAGATCTTCAGCTAATTTTTTATCGGTATACCATTGTCTTACCTTTGTTGATAAACATTAAGGTCAACTCATCTATATATTACCGTACACAACGAATGACCCGTAAATTCCTTCCCGGTCAATTTTGTTTTATTTGGTGTATATAAAAAATATATATCATAAGCTTTAAAATAGAATATCATTTGACTTCAAACGATATCCAGAAGCGGGGTTATGGTTTGTTGAACTTTGCTCCTTCAACAAAATGGTAGCTTTTTTCGTTTCTACATGTGTCTTTTTTTCCACATTGCTGGTAATAAAATATCAAACAGTCATATTGGCGGTCATTTCAAATCATCCCCAAGTCAACGAGGTTCAATTATGTCCTCTCATTGTTAATTGTTGGTTATACATAGCTAGACAGAATACAATATTTTGTAACCCACCACTTGAACAGGATTTAGCCAAAGCAACTAAAGACCAGAGCTATTAAGAATTCTATATTATCTAAGGTAGAAGCTTATTATCCTCTTCAACAATAGGATTATTGATTGGTTTAAAAGTTGTTTGAATATCAAAATGAGATAGATGTCGCGCCAACATGAGGTACCGATGAATACGACCTTCATACACATTTTACACTGTAACTGTACGGTCACATATAAACATTTTTGCTGATTCCAATAGGTGTAAGTTGGAACATGTGAAAATATTTCAAATATACCAACGAAAAAAATAAGTTTAAAAAACAAATAAATGTAAATGATTTTGTCGTAAAAGATTTTACATTATGGCTTAAGACAATCAGGTATTGCTCATTAAATCGATAACATAAAACTGAATTTTGTTTGGTGCTTGGCTCAAAATTCACCCAAAAAATAAATCCATTATGTATGAAAATGAATGTTTTTAAAACTCTATACCTGTACATGATAAAACTATGAAAATATATATTTATAAAACTGACTAACAATAATTGCCACATCAAGTTTATGTAAAAGAACAACTAATGAAATGTATGATCATTGGAACTTATTTGTCTTAATTATACTCTCATTTGAACAGGTATATGGCTGTCCTCAGACGTGTCGGTACCGAGCTTCAAGAATTCGCCGTAGCCGCGTTTCAATAAGAATCTGCTTTACTTGTCATCAGCTTCGTACAGCAGTATAATGGCCATATCTTATTATCATATACCTGCTGACGTTAAACCCTAGTAAATTGTTTTCAATTAAATGCTATCTACTGAAGATAACTCGAGTCAACAATGATATCTGTTAAAAATATACTGAAGATAATTTGTAAATCGTTTAAATAATCTGAAGACAGTTATGCTATCTCATAGAATATCTATCAAATGGTTTAAAAATGCAATTTACTTTATAGATTAATTTCATCTGTATACTGAAAGTTCACTAAATCAATGAAGATGACAAAGCATAAGAAATTATGTTATTTTTCAAATATCACAAATCTTACTATCGTATGTGTGTAATAATGTTATGCAATATGTCAAAAGGTCAACAACTTGATATGTGATATGACCAATAACTTGATATGTGAAATGACCAACAACTTGATGTGTGAAATGACCAACAACTTGATGTGTGAAATGACCAACAACTTGATGTGTGAAATGACCAACAACTTGATGTGTGAAATGACCAACAACTTGATGTGTGTATGACCAACAACTTGATGTGTAATATGACCAACAACTTGATATGTGAAATGACCAACAACTTGATGTGTGATATGACCAATAACTTGATGTGTAAAAGGACCAACAACTTGATGTGTGAAATGACCAACAACTTGATGTGTGAAATGACCAACAACTTGATATGTGAAATGACCAACAACTTGATGTGTGATATGACCAACAACTTGATGTGTGAAATGACCAACAACTTGATGTGTGAAATGACCAACAACTTGATGTTTGAAATGACCAACTTGATATGTGAAATGACCAACAACTTGATGTGTGATATGACCAACAACTTGATGTGTGAAATAACTAACAACTTGATGTGTGAAATGAACAACAACTTGATGTGTGAAATGACCAACAACTTGATGTGTGAAATGACCAACAACTTGATGTGTGATATGACCAACAACTTGATGTGTGAAATGACCAACAACTTGATGTGTGAAATGACCAACAACTTGATGTGTGATATGACCAACAACATGATGTGTGAAATGACCAACAACTTAATGTGTGAAATGACCAACAACTTGATGTGTGAAATAACCAACAACTTTCTTTGTGAAATAACCAACAACTTGAGATAACAGGCGAGTGTCATGGCTATTATGTGTGACGGGTTTTCTTAATTAAATAAATCAACCACCATATTGACAATAAATGAGTTCTGATTCTTTCCGTTACCTATAATTACAATGATCACTTATTATCCCTATGAAAATATTCCTTCACAATATTTTATTCGTCACAACATAACAAACAAACCTAACTGTCCCGGGAAAATATGTAATTCGTGACTTGTACAATGTCAATATAATGAGGAATAGTTTAGTTCCCAACTATTGTTCCTATGCACCCAGATGATGTATTTTCTAACCTATTTATTCGTAGTCCTTAAAGTCCCTAGTACACAAATATGGCCCCATGAGTGGGGTAAAGGTCATTAAACTTGACATGGGGTCAAATTTCAAACTTCAGAAATGTGTAGTTTTACCTATCTAGTTTTACCTCTCGTCCCGCCTCTCGTTCTTGAGTTATTACCAAAAAGGTCAGAGGTCAATCATCAACCTCTACGGTCCGTATGCACTAAAGAGTTAGTTAGACCGGGTTTTAAGGCCAGAGTAATGGAAGACACATTCGTTCACGCCCGAATTTGAGATTTCTTGATATTTATCAACACTAAGATGTATTCTTACTCTTGAAACTGATAAAATACAACTTGCTAATATTTACTCGTATTTTTGCTTGATTTGTTTCACTCTTTTCAACTCTAAAAAGTCACATGGCTCAAGACAGCTTAGTAAATTGGCGGGAAATAATGAATCAGAAATGCGCGAATGCGAAATATTGTGATTACGCGCGCGATTTGCGTAGCGTGACGCGGCGCAACTCTGCGAGTATGTCCAACGCAACCTAGGCGCATTCGGTATGTTGTTCACGCCAGCAAATGTGGTGTAAACAAAACAAAAATTTGCAGTCAAAATGCCACTTAGATTTTTTTAATTATTTTGAATTTTGGCGCACTGAAAGCAGACATTATAGATTTATTTGTGCAAAAAGATGCATATTTAGACCATGCACCAGATACAGCTTTTACAAGCGTGAAAGTCTTACCGTTTTAAAATATAAGGACGTTTTGTGCATAATTTTGAATTTTTTTACTAAAACGTCGATTTCTCAGAGTTCACTTTTGACAATATTGCACGATTTTTGTGACAAGATAAGTCGAAAAATATGCAAGCAAAAGGTAAACTTTTTGCACTATCGTTTAGAGTACATCAAAGCCTAGGGAAGGTTTTCTCATTTTTTCAAAATATTTGTTTTAAACAAAAATATACACCATTATGTGCAATTTTTAGCTTAATAGAGTGACAAAATTGGTTTTTTTCACATGTTTTTTTCAATATTTCGAAAAAAGAGACGAATTTCAAAAAAATAAAAAAAAACCTTCCCTAAGTTCATGTCTCTTCTTTATGAAAAGCTAACTGAATTTTTTTTACTCCGAACGGATTTTTTTCTAAGTTGTCACAAAAAAATTGGGGTAAAAAAGTGAATTTTTGTGATTTTTTCAAAAACTCGAGATTTTTGAACAAATCTGACATCACCATGGGATTCCTTGACTCATTTCCTTTCCAAAAATGTATAGTTTTATATACTTTTGACATACAATTCAGAAACAATGATGCTCGAAAAGGTCCATGTTCTCTCCCATTACACTGCCCTTAAGTTAGACCTGGTCTAAGTGGAATTTAGTCCCACGAGAAAGGACTTCTTCCTTTACATTTGCATAAGTTATTTTGTGTTATTATTGAACATTGCACTTATATCTTTAGAATTTGATACCTACTCTAGGAAGGAAATAATAGTAAAGGACCATTCCTGAGAGAACTAAATTTTACTTAGACAAGGTCTAACTTTAGAACCAGTCTAACCCTTGTGTGCATATGGACATAATTTCACCTAAAGGGTCAAAATTTTAAACTTGGTCCGATCTTGATGAAAATGGTGCAAAAATCTTCGTTTTGATAAATTAACTTAAATAATGCTAGTTGACAACATATCAAGTTCAATGGGCTTTTATGGTCATTGACCTAATTTGATGCGTAATGTAGGTTTTGAAACATCCTACATACTGCTATAACTAGTAATGCACTCCACTGAAGATAACTCCTAGTAAATTATGAAAATAATGCTGCTATCCCACTGAAGATAACTCGAAATAAATTGTGTCAATAATGCTATCTACTGAAGATAACTCCTAGTATATTGTGGAAATAATGCTATATACCGAAGATAGTAAAGTGTGACAATAATGATATCCACTAAAGATAACCCCTATTATAGTAAATTGTTAGAATAATGCTATCTACTGAAGACAACAACAACAACAACAACAACAACAACAACAACAACAACAACAACAACAACAACAACAACAACAACAACAACAACAATAACAAAAAAAATATAACAACTTTTATTTGTTTTGTCGAAAATATCCACTGTTTGGAAGTTCCGCACCCCTCCAATGATAATTCCTGCTAAGGGGCCTGATGTTACAGCTGGCACGTAATTATTTAGCCTCTTGACCATGTTGACAGATGGCCTAGCGTATCATGTGGCATTCTTATATTATAAATGATGTGATTAATGAGATGCTAATTATATAATTTGTTATTAATGAGATGCAAATTAGCCAATAACACAGGTTTCAAATTAATTGATTATGATAATTGAAAAATGTCATTTCAGTTCAGAATTATTTTTCTATTTTGGGCATAAGCTGCAAGCATCGGTGAGCTAGACTTACTATATATTTTTTTATCGTTATATTATTGTGCTAGCCATAGGCATTAACGTTTTGATATATTTTGAGTTATCTTAAGAATCTGAATCAATACTAGGCTTGTTTGTACTCATTTTGCATGCTGATTCCATTATGGTCATGATAAATGTTGATTTAAAAAAAGCTTTGAACTTGTCGTCAGCAGTCGACACCCGCATGGAGAGAGTTACTGCTACTACAACATGAACTTCTTTTCATTCATTGCTTATTAGGCCCAAGGACTCGAAATGTGATAATTAATTTGCTATTTTGTTTTACGTGGGCATAACCCGAGAAGCGAGAAGTTTGACTTAAAGTGGATACCATAGTACACCGTGAAGTGTTCCCCATTTTTGACACTTCCAAGTAGAGAAATGCGGATGATTATGCTCAGGGTCTATGCCACATATCCATTTTCTAGTCGAAATGGGAGGGGTCAACCATTTTAAAGGAAAATTGGAATCTACGCATTCTACTGAAAGGTTACTCAATTCATATGGTTTTTTAAAAAACAGTTGATCATTATATTAGGTATATACAAAAGAAGAAGAAAAATGGAACTGCATCACATCTTCTGGATTATTGCGATGATCTGCAGAGTGCAGAGTGTATCATATCGGAACGCCAGGAGTGAGACTGCTGAGCAGCGATGTGAGGCAATATGTGAAGACTGCTTCACAAATCCCGATGATTCATTAAAACGGATGGGATGCTTGGAGAAATGCATTACAGAGGGTGTAGATCAGTTTACCTGTCCAGGTAATATTTGTTTATAACGAAAATAATCGTGTGATAGTATTACGCCAAGTTATTTTTATTAACGTTAATCTTTTTTAATCGCACAACCCCATTAATATTCGCTTATTGTAATGTAATAATTCGTTTGTGTTAATATCGCACAGCCCATATAAATTGTAATGTTTCTCTTTGTATTATTTATTCATTCATATCAAAGGGAGCCAATCTTTCCTCAGTGAAGTATCCAAGCCCTCCACAAGCCTCGCAGCAGAGATTGAAGATTTCTTCGTAAGGAGATCGGATTTGTTATCGGCAAGAGATTTCGAAGGTTTTGAATCTTTAATTACTGTAGATTCCATAACGCTCCTTAATGGCCAGAAGCCTATTATCGAAAGAGTCGGTAAATTTAAGTAATACCGTAATAGTTCGCCTAATGGCGCACATGGGCTCCTTTGCCTTGGAGTAAATTTCATGTACAAGTATAGAGATCCCTCCTGAAAATCCCAACATGAATTAAGGGTACTTGCCCTTATTTCCTGGTGGGATTTTTACGGGAGGGCACTTTTAGTTTGTGCCTAAAACTCCAGTTATGTCAAGGCAGCTCATAACACCATTAAGTGAATCTTTCCGGTATAACTAGTCAACTGACTGGTCCCAACTAATGTAACTAATTCGCTTACGTATAATAACATAACATAACATAACATAACATAACATAACATAACATAACATAACATAACATAACATAACATAACATAACATAACATAACATAACATAACATAACATAACATTGCGCTTTACAGGTAATCACGGAGCACTATGTATGGCATAAGACACACCTTTCAGAGACGCAGCTTTATAGGCCCACAAGCGCAGACTCAACCATCGCGGTCAGGACCACTTCCTCGAATTTCGTTCGGGAAAACCGGGGCAATTCGCAGTAATTTCCTTGCCATCGAGGAATTCAATGGTAGTATAAATTGTCCACGAAAACAGAAATAGTAACTATAGCACTTATGCACCTGCCAGATTACCGTGTCGTCTGATACTGCGGCAAGTGACACGACGTATCCGTCAATGATATTATTTAGGTTTATTGTACTTTAGGTTATGAGAAGTAATGATATATGAGCTTTCTTTAGATGTGAATATCTCAATTTTGATGGCCTGCATTGGGGGTGGGGGACGCTTTGAAGCCATTGGAAAAGGCGTACTAGTTTAATATACACATGTGCTTTTTCACTCTATATCTTAGCCAAAGTGCAACAAGTTAGAGACTACTTTATTGCAAATCCCGACATCGATCATTCGTGTTGTGAACCCATTGACTTCGGTGAGGAAAATGGAATCATCTGGGCCAACGCTATCCACACTGACTATAATAAGCAAGACATCAAGATCGATTCATTGAGGTTAGTATGCCTATAACCGGGGATAGGGTGGGGATATACCTACTCAAGATTGGTTTGGTTAGGGAGGTGCCCGGATTTAGATAATAAATAATAAATAGATAAACATAGAACTGATTTATTTTTGGAGCTTGGCTTATAAAACTAGTGATATACAACTAGTGACAATATTTATAATCTGATTTGAACAGGTTTATGGTTGTCTTCAGACGCATCGGTACTGTGCTTCAAGAATACGCCTTAGCCGTGTTTTAAAGTAGGCGTGTCTGCTTTATTTGTCTTCAGCTCCATACAGCACTATAATGGCCATTGGTTTCATATACAACTGCTCAATAACTCATTAACATATCTGCTGAAGTTAACCCTAGTAAATCGTTTCTAATAATGCTATCTAGTGAAGTTTACTCTTAGTAAATCGGATCAATTAATGAATTGCAAGACTAATCTGTGATAGGAATGACTTGACTAACTTGATGTTGTATGATAGGAATAAGTTAGTCCGTGAGGTTAGTCATGCAAAATATATGATCAATCAATGACCGCCATGCAATTATAGGACGTGTGTCGTACGGAGCTCCTGAGAACCACCGGGATAAATCATTGTATTCTTTGACATTTACCGTATTTGCTTGACTTATTACTGTTACACATTTGTTTGCATCATTTTGTGATCATTCGTGAGGGAAAAAATTGGATTTATATGACTTTTATCGTGCGTTATTCATTTGGAATTTGATATTGATTCCCGCTGCACTGAGATGGACGACAACAGCGAATTATGCACAATTCAGTCAGCTACCTGCACAACCGATTCTTTTGTTCTGCAAGGCTCACTCAGTCATTTAATGAGGCAATACAAACGATCGAAATTGGTGTTGAAATGAGCAAAATTTTGAGTTACACCTTTTCAGTGTAAATTTTTTTTCTCAGCCAAATGAAAAGCAATAATTTTCATTTTTCAGTAAATGGCTGGAAAAACTATAATGCTTGATACTGATTTTTTTTAAAATCCTAGTGTTAAACTTAGGCCTGAAATTCAGTCATTTAGTGTAAGATATTCGATTTTTATAGGCTTCAGCTCGGCCCGCGAGCTTTTTCTTGGATCAACCTTTTAGCTTTTCAAAGTAATATAGTTCGCTAATGAAGGATTTTCCCCAACTTTCTAAAGCACATCACCGTGAGCTATATATCATAGTTTTGTCAGAATTTCCGTTTTGATTTCAACATCTTTCACTGTCGGCTGAAAATTTTTCTAAATCAACACGTGAAATCTAAAGGCTAGTACTAGCATTGTGGATCGATATCCCTGGGTTTAATAGGAATACCGGCATGGCTATAGTGTTGCCAGAACTTCAATATAGCAAAGAAATTCCCAGACCTATAGCGCTCCTACTGATCATGTTTAACCAGAACACCCAATTGGGGATTTAATCGCTGGTCGGGCAATTTGCTTTCAATGAAAAATTGACCTGGATAACAACAAAGGAAATATCGACTATTTCTGCTGGTTGCTCTCGAGATAAAAGTACTCACCATTGCCTACTTTTACTTAGTTTGACATTTTCGGATCATGAATGGAAAAAGGGTAAAACAAAAACGGAAATTCTGACAAAACTATAACATATAGACCCACACGATGTGCTTTACAGAGGTGGGAAATATCTTTCTTTAGCAAACTATGTTAGTTTGAGACGCTAAAACATGAATTCCGTAAAAAGCTCGCAGGCGAATTCAAGGCCTATAAAAATCAAAAATATCACACTAAAAGACACTATTTGATGCTTAATTTTAACACCAGGATTAAAAAAATGTATATCCAAGCACCAAGTTTTTAACTGACATTACTGAAGAAAAAAAAATATTGCTTTATATTTGACCGAGAAAATTAATTTCATAGCAAAAGGTGTATCTCTGAATTGTGCTGATTTTTACATGTATCGATCGACTTTTAGCGCGACTAAGCATTTCTAAAGAATTGGTTGTCCAGGCGGCAGACTGAATTACACCTGAGCATTCTATCGTAGCGGTCGATATGGTCATGCAAAATGGACATTGACATGAAAACACGATGGTTTGTCGCGTCATCTATGTGATGCTCAGGAGGAAATCAAAACAATAAAACATGATGTAGAGAAACTTGATAGAGGTTTGAAATATGCGGACAAGGAAATAAAGGGGGCCGAAAGAAGAAACGGTGCCCAAGCTAAGAAAAAAGAACTGATGGAGAACATAGACGAGTTGAATAAATGTAGGCTTGAAACCGAACTGAACAGTAACATAGCCAATTTGCTGTCTTCAACGTCCCACAGACAAGTAAATCAACGGGCGAATTAGAGGATAGTGAGCACCCCGTCCTTGTCCGTTGTCTGTATGCGTCTTTTTGTTTTTGCACTGAGGGCATTCACGTCTTTCGAGCTTTGTTTGTGTGATTGTCGTACAATCCTTTTCCGTATATGATATGATGATGGTAAAAATTAACTTGAACATGATAACATGATTAGAAATTGTATATATGAATACAAAAGCCACCCAAGTCCATACTTTGGCCCAATTGAGTTAAGCATGGGAAATTGTTGCTATACATAGGGCTGTCATATGTATGAAAGAACAACTCAAATTCATCCTCTGTGTCTATTGAGCATGTGACAAATAGCATGTATGAAAGAATCACCCAATTCCATGATTTGATTCTTGTAACACATTGATTGAAATCCAGTATGTATAAAAGTCCACATGTAACACATTCATTGCTAGAGAGTGACTTTTGAAAAAAAAAGGGTTTAATAAAGGAAAGTGTGTGGTTTAAATTACACGGCAGAATGCTTATCAACATTATACATACCTGTGTGCTTTATTTTGTATTATCTTACTAGTGGTAATCTCATTCTAACATTGTTGTCTTTGTATATGATTCAAAACACCACCCAAGTCCAAAATTTAAAATGAACCCCACGAAGTCCCTGAAATGCTAATCGTCATACCTAATACAGGTTAATGCACTCATTTGCACGTAAAACTTACCATATTGACCAGGTAAATCTAACTGAAGGAATTAAAATGATACGCAGGTTTTTCTCTCAAAATCACTTCCCATGGACTTGGGTGGCTTTTGTATTCATGTATTCAATTGTAAGTAAGATTTATAATGTATCTAAGTAATGATAGGTCGTTTTTGTTACAAACACTGTTTTTGAAAGAGTTAGTGTGAGGGTAATTAGTATACGGGAGTTCTTTCTATAATGCAAAAGAAATCGGCAAGTGGAAAAAAATTGAATTTTAATGATCACTGATTGTCCATTTTGGGTAATATGATAATAAAATAATTTGATATATTTCATATATTTGTCTGTAAAATCTTTTATTTCAGACAATTCGTCGTACTTAATTTGTGTGACACAAATAATCTCCGATCCATATGATGTTGGTTGGTGAAATTATGCAGTGCAGATTAAGACTTACGTGCACAGAGACAAAATTCGTAGCTATATCGGTGTAGTTAATGTTTTGCTTCCTCATATTACACAGGTTATGTATAATGTTCAGTCATGAACGAAGGAATAACAACATTGCAAAACTGCACAAAAGCCACCACCTTGACTGACTTCATCTTATGTATCAGAGACCAATTTCCACCTCTTCCAGCTCGTTTGTCGAGCAAGCTAGTCATAACAGCTTGACTACTTTGATCATGTTAGTCAAACCTGTATGACTAGCTTAGAAGCGCATGATGTTACGTTAGTCAAAATGGACACCATTCTGACTAACTTAAAATTAGTCGTTTACTAGTCATGCGACTAGCCTAGGTTAGTTATACACATGCAACGTCCAAACTAGTCAGCTTGTTAGTCAATAATGTTGACGTTAGTCAAGCAAGCTAGTCCTGCTTGCATGACTAGGCAAATTTAGTCACGCATGTTAGTCATGCCTGCTTGACTAACATTAAGTTAGTCAAAATGGACACCACGTGGACTAAGTTAGTTATACTGACCAATTTATGTTTTCAGTGTACGGCTTACCAGGAACCGTTTGGTCAATCACGGACCGATGATTGCGATTGAGTGTATGCGCGACGTGGTAGAGATTAGCGGCTTTGTGATTGGTTGTTTGAAAATAGAGAGCGCCACATACGACCGATGTCTTTGCCATCATTTCTATTGATGGTAGAGGTTTCATTAACTCTGATTTCTATAACGCTTCACGGATCAACCTCATCCCCAGGTGGGAAACTTCTGCTAGTTTTGTTGTTTCGTCCCACAAAAGTTCAGCTTATGCCGAGCCCTCTTCTTTTTTTTGTTTTGTAGCTCTTCGGTGTTCAGATATTCTGACCTTTAGTGATGGGGGATTATGCTCTGAGCATCCTATTGAATCCAATGTGACTTCCAAGCATTTGGTTAGACTTAGCTAAGGTCCAATTTCAAAAGTGAAAACTGCCATATACACGCCTGATCGGGAGCATGTGAGCATAGGTTATTAACAAATGTTTTTGAATGTTATGAAAACGTTTTATACCCTTTATATGTCCTTTATATAACCCGACATTTAAACGCTTTTATGGCAACGTTTTTCTAACCTTTTGCGAATGATATGGAAAACGTTTTGTGTTTTCTGGGAAGACATAACTTGCAAATGACATACTCTATTCACAGGGTTGTTGTTCACCGGAAAGGGCTCTGGTCCTCTGCTTGTCACACCCAAATGGCCACCTTTTGCTATTTTGTCGAAAAAGGTCCATGTTTTAGAAGTTCCGCACACCCAAACAAATCCTGAGTACCGGCCTGATGTTACAGATGGCAAATACATTTACATATTTTTAACCCCCTGCCATGTTTACAGATGGCCTAGCGTGTTATGTGGCATTCTTATTATTAATGAAATGCAAATTATTTGTTATTAATGAGATGCAAATATTATTCAATAACACGTGTTTCATGTTAATTGATTATGATAATTGAAAAGAATCATTTCAATTCAGGTTCATCATTTCTCCATTTCGGCCTAAGCTGCAAGCATCGGTGAGTTATACTTACTATATATATTGTATTATTGTTAAAACATTGTGCTGGCCATAGGAATTAAAGTTAAAAGTTTTGATATATTTTGTTAACATATCAAGGAATATCTTAAGGTTAGCAATTTTTTAAACTTTTGCGATTTGGTAGTTCACAGCATCTTGCAAATGGTATTGAGCTTTGGCAAAAATTGCATCGAATATTTCATAACGAGTGTGTAGAAGAATTCAAATACCACAGATATAGTTTTGTAGGTCCTGTGGTTCCTGAGTTTATATGTTGTAAAATGGGCTGAAATAACAACAATAAAACAATAAATTTTTAGAATAAACTTTTGCAAAACATCAAAATGTTATTTGTGATTTTTTGGCTTTTTCGACCAACAATACCTAGTCTAGCCTTAAGAAGCACTGAATCAAGGCTTGTTTGTACTCATTTTTCTTATGCTGATTCCACAATGGTCATGACAAATGATATTGAAAAAGCTTGAAACTTATCGTCAGAAGTCGACACCCGCGTGGAGAGAGTTAATAATCATTTAAAATAAGCCTACTGCTACTACAACATGAACTTCTTCTTCATGAGCCCAAGGACTCGAACTGTGATCATGTTTGTGATTTTGTTTAACGTTGGCATAACCCGATAAGTTTTACTTGAATCGGCGACCATAGTAAACCGGGAAGTGTTCCCCATATTTTTGGCACTTCCAGGTATAAACATGCGGGGGATTATGCTCAGGCTCTATGCTACAAATCATTTTTTCTAGTTGAAATGGGAGTGGTGGTCAATCATTTTGAAAGAAAATATCTACGCATTCTACTGCAAGGTTACTCAATCCATACATTGTTTCTTAAAACAGTTGATCATATATTAGGCCAAGTAAAAAATAAAACATGTTTCACGTCTAGGTTTTCGAAAAAAAGGAGGAGGAGGGGGCTTTTTATTTTCTATTTTTTATCGCAAAATTGGTGTAAATACCCATACTTAGAGCTGTTTAAGCGTATACAATAATGCGTGGAAAAAGGAGGAGGCCCTTTTTATTTGTTGTTCTGAGAGTTACACCCTCCAATGATCACAAAACCTTCCTAAAACGTGTCTTGTATCTTAACAAGGCTATAGAAAGCATTCAACTTCCTAGACATATTTTTTGAAAAGTTATAACTGAATTTCAAAAATAAAAATATATTTGAGGAAACCTCAAAAAGGAAGCGGGAGGGACGTGAAACATGTTTATTTTTTATTTTGCCTTAGGTATATACAAAAAAAGAATAAAAATGGAACTGCATCACATTTTCTGGATTATTGCGATGATCTGCAGAGTACAGAGTGTATCATATCGAAACGTCAGGAGTGAGACTGATGAGCAGCGGTGTAAGGCAATTTGTGATGAAGAATGCTTCAAGGATCCTAATGATTCATTAAAGAGGATGGGCTGCGTGGAGAAATGCATTGCGGAGGGTGTAGACCAGTTTACCTGTCCAGGTAATTTTGGTTAAAATGAAAGTAATCGTGTAATACTATCACATCAAGCCTTTTCTTTCAAGGTTTTTTTTTATTAACGTTGTATTTTATAATCATACAATCCCATTATTATACGCCTGTTGTTAAGTATTACTTCGTTTGTAAATTATCGCACAGCCCCTATAAATTGTAATATTTCGGTGTGTTATTTCTTCATTCATATCAAAGGGAACCAATCTTTCCTTAGTGCAGTTTCCAAGCCTTCCACAAGCCTCGCAACAGAGATTGAAGATTTCTTCTTAAGAAAATCGGCTTTGATATCGGCAAGAGATTTCAAAGGTTTAGAAGCTTTATTTACTGAAGATTGCATATTGGTCCTTGATGGTCAGAAGCCTGCTATCGGACCAGTCGGTAAATAAGTAACTATAACCAGTCGACTGACTGATGCTAACTATTGTAAATCATTCATATACGTACTAACAAAACCGACATATGTCCTACATGTATGGCACAAGACACGTAGCTCTATAGGCCCACAGGCGCAGAACCCTAGTCACTCTACATATTAGTAACCATCGCAGCCAGGGTCAGCTTCCCGGGTTTCGTATGAGTAGACAGGGGCAATTAGGAGTAATTATCTTGTCCAGTGGATCGAGGAATTCCAAGGTAGCTCAAATTATCCACGAGAACTGAAATAGACACCGCTGGCGCTCGAACTCGTACCCTTATAGCACTTATGCCTGCTACTGCGGCAAGCGGCAGGACGTATCCGTCAATGACATATTATTTAGGCTTACGAGGGTCGGTCAGTATGTAATGACAGGTTGACTTGTGATCCCATATCGATTATTTCCATGGCTTTTCTCTATGATCACACAAACACTGTACCTTTGTCTTTCAAACAACACTTGTAAATTATATCACACACTTGATTACGTAACAGCATTGTCATAACATCAATGGTCTATAGTTACTGGCTGAAAATGAGTTGTGGATGATTTTGGGAAATAAGAGGCTGAAATGAGTTATTATATTAATTTTGATGTTTTTTAATGTTGCTCTGTTTGCGCTTTGGGGCCATGTTACACAACTTTAATATACCCATGTGCATTTTCATTCTGTATCTTAGCCAGAGCACAACAAATTAGAGACTTCTTGATTGCAAATCCCGACACCGATCATTCACGTTCTGAACCCATTGACTTCGGAGAGGAATATGGAATCATCTGGGCCAACGTTTTCCACACTGACTATAATAAGCACGACAAGCCGATCTTTTCATTCAGGTTTGTAGGCCTATAAACAGAAGGTTGCCCTAATCTGACCTACTCATGTTTAGTTTGGTTAGTGACGTCCATCGAAGAGTCTGACCCATGTTAATGGATATAACCTGAAGCCCAGATCTTGGGTCACATTTTGAATATGTGTTTGAATGTTTGAAATTGGAGACCATTTTGAGAAAAAATGACCCATCTATATAAACATTTTCACATTCACACACCCAAAAGATCAGAAGACTGAAAATGAGACGGATTTAAGCAGCAGGTCCATGTAAATTGCCATATGTACTGATACCCCCTGATCCATACTGCTCCACCATGACAAAAGGGCATAGCATACATATTTTTGAGAAATGAAGTTACCACCCCAGGGAGGTCAATGCATATTATATCTACCTATTATACATTTTCTTTACAATTTGATTTTTCATTCATTAAGGGGGTACTACACCCCTGGCCAATTTTATGCCTATTTTTGCATTTTTCTCACAAATTATAGCGCATTGGTAACAAGTAAGATATGTATATTATAGGGGCAAGGACTACAACTACTGCATTGAAAATTCAGCAACTCAAGGCAAGTAGTTATTGATTTATTGATCAAATACTGGTTTTCCTCATTTTTGACTCTAACTCCACAACTGTTGTCTGTGCTGAAATCAAATTGTCAGTGCAGTAGTTGTAGTCCTTGCCCCTATATTATACATATCTTACTTGTCACCAATGCGGTATGATTTTTGAGAAAAATGCAAAAATAGGCACAAAATTGGACAGGAGTGTAGTACCCCTTAAAAACGTTAATACTCGTATATAGAAACGGTTAGGAAAGATTTCTATGTATTTTTAAGCTTTGACAATGAGGTAAAATGAAAGCAAAATCGGTTATTATCTTGACCGTTTAACCGTGTAACTCTATTAAGACTTATTGTCGTAATAATAGTGGTTGTATGCAGTTCGCACAAGCATATCGATATGCCAATCCCTTGCCTTTGTTGATAAACATTGAGGTCAACTCATTATAATTATACAATCATGACTTTTACTGATTTCAATAAGTTTTAGTTGGGACATGGCGTTAATACATCAAATATACAACGAAATAATTCATGATTGAAAATCAAACAAAAGTAAAATATTTTGTGAAAAAAGATTGTACATTAAAGCTTAAAATCAGGCATTGTTCATTAAATCGATAACATAGAACTGATTTTTTTTGTGCTTGGATCAAAATCCACTATAAATGAAAATGAATGTTTTAAAACTTATACCTGTACATGATAAAGCTATGGAAAAAAAGCGCAGTGATTTATAGTGCGCTACGCACAGGCACAACGCCTAGACGTTGATCCACAAGCCTCAGCACACTTCACAGGTTGTCGCTGACCACTACGGCCCACATCATTCCATAAACCATTTAACAACAAATCAGGGACTTTGCTGCTTCAAGAGCGCACACCTTAGACATTCCACAAATAAACATAGCAACCAGGATCAGCTCCCCGAGTTTCGTACGGGTTACAACGAGACAATTAGCAGTTAGTTCTTTGTCCAGGGGAATTGCAAGCTAACTCAATTTCTTTTCACGAGAGCGTACTAGGCACCACCAGGGTTCGAACCCGCAACCTCTCGCACCATATTCCAACGCCTTATTGATTGAGCTTACTTGACTGCGATAATACATAGTTTATCATGGAAATACATACTTTATAAAAACTGACTAACAATAAGCACATCAAGTGCAGCCAGCAAACACAAAAACGTTGTAAAAACGCTTTAAAGAAGTTATATTTTAGGTTTTGGTGCAGGTAAAAACGATTTTAAAACATTAAGTGTTTGGTTATATAAAGGTCATGAAAACGTTTTAAAACGTTTTGTATGAGAACACACTGTAACAATATTGTAAAAACTGTTTTCAAAATATTATTGTAATCTATTTTTTGCAAACATATTTTGCCAAATATTTTGTCAACACTGAAATTATATTTTGTAAAATATTTGCGATAGGTTATCAAAAATGGTTTTTATTGTTATGAAAACGTTTTATACCCTTTATATACCCGACATTTAAACGTTTTCTGATAACCTTTTATAGCCATTTTCTAATGATGTTGAAAACGTTTTGTGTTTGTTGGTTGTATGTAAAAAAAACTAATGAAAAATATGTCGAACTTATTTATCTTATTTATAATATCATTTGAACAGGTATATGGCTGTCCTCAGACGCGTCGGTACCGAGCTTCAAGAATACGTCCTTGCCCTGTTTTAATAGGTATCTGCTTTATCTGTCTTCAGCGCCATACAGCAGTATAATGGCCATTGGATTCTACAACTGCGCAATAGCTAATTATCATACCTGCTGATGTTAACCCCTAGTAAATCGTTTCAATAATGCTATACTTAAGATAACTCGTGTCAACAATGATATCTACTAAAATATACTGAAGACAACTAGTAAATACGTTCTATAATGCTATCTATAAAAAATTGAACGTTTCAGATCATGTTAATAATGATATCTACTGAAGATGGTTAAAGCTCTAACGTGTGATTTTGTCAACAGCGACGCCCTCAATATTTATCGAATTTCTACGTTTTGTATGATTGTAATGCCCAGTGGTGTTCTAAAATACCATGTTCAGAAGCCCAAGTGCTTTGATTACAGTAAAATTTAAGTTTTATAATAAACCCAGCGATCTCAGGTTTTATTCATCAGTGATCGAGTGATGGCTGACATACCTCATGCATGTGTATGTTTGAATCATTGACGTATAAACTATGTACGAGTGAAAACTTACAATTTAGTACAGGGCGCTATTGAGTGATTTTTGAGCTAGTTTTCCTACATTAGTGAACCAATGTATTTTGGCATCCTTACACCTCAAAGGATAAAACTAGAATTGGTTCCATTTTTCCTATGCATCTGTATCTCCCACAAAAATTCAATATAATGAGGAATATATCCCACCCGTAACCTACTACCAATTATCCCCTACACAGCTGTTTTCGCCAAACAAATTATTAACAAAACGTATTTATTAATAATTGTCTGCCAAACATTTATTTAATTCATTGAATATACATTGCAAATAAAACTCAAATTGTGATTTTTGGTCAAAAATTTGACTTTTTGCCAAAAATATGTGATTTTTGATCAAAATGTCTGTTTGATGAAAATTTACAAACATCAATTTGATGATTTTCTTGACAAAACGTAAGAGAAATGTTTAAAAAAGTAACTATTAAACAGTTTTTACAAATTATTAACAAAACGTATTAATTGTTTGTCAAACACCTATAATATAGTGAATAGATTCATCAGGTTTGTACATCAAATTTTTTGCTTGCCAAAACCAGTAAGTTTTTACTTACTAATATTTCGTCCATCTCGTCGGAGGACTTCATCAGATGTGAGCATCTGATCCACTTTCCCGGGAAACTGGCTTCCGGTTTTGAGTAGTCTTACTTCCAGTCTTCAAAAGTGGGTCAAATACGTGACTTAGGAAATAAAGTTTTAAGTTTTAAGTCAGAACACCCCCTCCATCAGAAAATGGGTGTAGTCCGAACTTTGTTTGATCGTATGTACAGCGTGGTCACGGATGAAGCGGATAGAGCGAATGAAGAGAAACATGTGCGAGGAGCCCTGAAAAACTGTGGCTATCCTAAATGGGCAGTGGACCAAGTGAAAGCAAAAAAAAAAAAAAAAACAAAAACAGTTGCAAAACCTAGCGCAAAGAAAGATCAAAAGAATGAGGACAAAAGCAAGGGTATGGTAGTGCTCCCTTATGTGAATGGAATTTCTGAACGAATTCAAAGAATTTTCAAAAAGCACAAAGTCGACACCGCTATGAAACCACATCAAACCCTCAAAAAATCCTGGTCCACCCCAAAGACAAAAGAGACAAGCTGAAAACAGGCAATTGCATTTACGAGATCGGCTGCCAAAATTGCGATCTCAGTTATGTTGGCGAGACGTCTCGTCTGTTTGGGATTAGGCTCGCGGAACACCAAGCGGAAGTCAAGAAAGCCAATGAGAAAAAGTTCACACGGTCAGAACGTAGGGCATCCGAGCAAGAGCAAACAAAGTCGGCCATATCCGACCATGTCGCAAGGGCAAATCATGTCGTCAATTGGGAGGATTCCAAGATACTTGGCAAGGAACATGTCAGAAAGTCTAGAGAAGTACGAGAAGCGAAAGAGGGGAAAAAGACCATGAACAGAGAGGAGGGCACTTATTTCCTAAGTCACGTATTTGACCCACTTTTGAAGACTGGAAGTAAGACTACTCAAAACCGGANGCCAGTTTCCCGGGAAAGTGGATNAGATGCTCACATCTGATGAAGTCCTCCGACGAGATGGACGAAATATTAGTAAGTAAAAACTTACTGGTTTTGGCAAGCAAAATTACTAATTTGACCTATAATATACATTGCTACTAAAACGTTTGGGAAACAATTGCCGGTCTATAAACGGACAAGGATACAAAAAGTTTGTCAAACATTTTCGACGTTTCGACAAACGTTTGTGTTCGCAAAATGTTTGTCAAACGTTTGGCGAAAGCGCCTATGTATACTATGATACATGTCATAGTAAATTGAGAGAATGATTTCAATCTAGCCAACCAGATTAATCTAACATACCTTGGAGCAACCAACGTTGCGAACAGTACCACTGACCTTCAGCTAGGTTGTGATGTTAAACACCATCAGTCCCGATGACGTGATCCTGTGACGTCATTTGGCGAGGTAGAGTTCTTATGGTTCTGTCCCAGTCGAGTGAGAGGTTGTTTCTGAATCCTCCACCACGGTAGAGGGATGGTTGTTCCGCCTCCATCCAGATAGTTTCTTTAACTCCCCGTTCGTACCACCATGCTTCGCGGTCGAGGACTCTGGCGTCCTCTGCAATCTTGGAAAAAGTACTTGGAACACCGTCGTAATTCCGTCAGAATTTGCAATAATCCTAGGAATGATGTGTACTTTGATTTTGAACAAACATGACATTTACAGCAATGATTTACCCTTCCCCTCTCCCCATCAATCAATGTTGGAACACTTTGGAAAACTGCTGAAGACATTGGCATTTCCCAACATTGCACGGGGAGAGGGGTGGCAGTTTTTTCTTGACACAAAAGTGTTCCAAAACTTATTTCCAAGATTGTAGGTCCACCTCATGTTTGCTGGCTTTTAGGTGTGTGTAACCGCTGATTCTGCAGGACCCGAACTAGAGCGTTGATGTTGTTGTAGCCGTTTCGTAAGTGGTTGGGATGTCTCCAATGTAAGTACCAGTACAGTTGTAACTCTCCGCGCACTGAAGACCATATAATAATGTCATAGTAAATTGTAAAAATAATGCTATCCACTGAACATAACTCCTAGTAAATTGGTAAAATAATGCTGCTATCCCACTGAAGATAACTTGCAGTAAATTGTGACAATAATAATAATAATAATAATAATAATAATAATAATAATAATAATAATAATAATAATAATAATAATAATAATAATAATAATAATAATAATAATAATACAAGACATTTATAAAACGCTAGTGTGCAAGAAAGCCTCTTAGCGCTGTTATACAAAGGATAAAAACATTATAAAAACACACGAGTGGAGAACACAAAGTATATTAGTGGAGAACACAAAGTACATTACAAACTTAAAAACTACCATTACAAACTTAAAAACTACTAATCCCCAAACACAAGTGACTGAAATTGCACAGGTCACAGATCATTAAAAGAATATAATTAGATAGTTTAAGGTACAAACTTAATAGTACTATTAACCAAAAACACAACATTTTAAAAGGTGACCGAAATATTCACATGTCACATAGAATGATAAAGCAAGTTAACACCGTATCAGCAGTAAAATATAACTCTTCAAAGACAACAGTTTAAAAGGTATACACATGAGGCATGCAAGTTCAAAAAAGCAACCAACGTCAGTTGAAGTGCTGGTTAAACAGAAAAGTCTTCAGTGGTTTTTGAAATGGTTGATGGATTGGATGCTCCTAATTGCTTCAGGAATCTCGTTCCATTATGATGGGGCAGTTGAAGCGAAAGCTCGCGAGCCATATGTGATAGTCCTTGGAGCAGCTGGTATTTCGAGAAGTGTGAGATATGAAGAACGTAGGGTACGCTTCGGCTTATGTCGCGAGATTAGCTCGCTCAAGTAAGTGTGGGCCATATTGTGAAGACACTTGAACTTTAGAAGCAGAGTCTTGTATCTGATACGCTGACGGTATAGCATGTAGAGAACTATCTACTGAAGATAACTCCTAGTATATTGTGAAAATAATACTATCCACTAAAGATAACTCCTACTTATGAAGTGTGAAAATAATGCCATCCTCTGACAATAACTATACTAGTAAATTGTGAAACTAATGCTATCCACTGAAGATAACTCCTAGTAAATTTTGAAAATAATGCTGCTACCCACTGATGATAACTCCTAGTAAATTGTGAGAATAATGGTATCTACTGAAGATAACTCCTAAAATATTGCGAAAATAATGCTATCTGCTAAAAATAACTTCTAGTAAATTGTAAACATAATGCTATCTACTGAAGATAACTTCTAGTAAATTGTAAAAATAATGCTTTGTGGATAACTCCTAGTAATGTACAGTTATGTAAGTTCATACGTGCAGGGAGTAAGCAAGAAGTATTGTGAAAATAATGCTGCTATCCCACTGAAGATAACTCGTAGTTAATCGTGACAATAATGCTATCAACCAAGATAACTCCTACTAGTAAAGTGTGAAAGTAATACTATCCACTGAAGATAACTCCTATTTAGTATATTTGGAAATAATTCTGCTATCAACTGAAGCTCCACTGAACATAACTCCCAGCAAATTGTTAAAATAATGGTATCAGCTGAAGATAACTCCTAGTAAATTGTAAAAATAATGCTATCCACTGAAGATAACTCATAGTAAAGTGTGAAAATAATGCTACCTACTGACAATAACTGATAAATTGTGCAAAAATAAATAATGCTATATACAGAAGATAACTAAGTAAATTATGAACATAATACTATCAACTCAAGACAACTCCTACTCAATGAAGCTATCTGAGACATGGTTTACATAAAACAGTCCCAAGATTCAATAATCGTTGCATCATTTTCGGCTCAAAATGTTAACTATTTATTAAATGAACTTTTCAACATTTTTTAGCGTTGCATTTTATAACCATTCAATAACATTCTTATTTAACGCGTCTGGCAATTAATAATCCCATGTACCTGTTCATTGCCTTTCTCTGTATAAATGGATAAATGGTGCATAGCATGACAACAGGGGATATCAAAGCCGTACCTTTATACCTTCCAAAAAAAGTAGCAAATTAATTTATGTCCTGTGATACTTTGCGCTACGGAGAAAACATTGTTGATTATCACAGATTAGCCATTCAGTGTTAAAATGTCACAGTTTTAACTGTGACATTTTAACACTGAATGGCTAATCTGTGATAAAATCATAATTGACAAGTAACATACTGTATTCACAATTTTGCTGTGCAGTGAAGAAGTATCGGAAAAAGCTGTTTCTTCCTCTACCCTTTCACTCAAATCATTTCTACAGTCGCATGAGTTCATTAACTAGATTGATTAGTAGCTACATGGGGGACTGCTCTATAATCCGACGGTTCTATAATCCGAAGGTTCTTTAGTCCGAAGGTTCGCTAGTCCGAACATGTGATCATAGCATTCGCTAGTCCGAATTTTAAAAGAGGTTCTCTAGTCCAAAAAATAAAATAAAAAGAGGTTCTTTATTCCGACGTTTCTTTATTTCGAAGGTTCTATAGTCCGAATTTTAAAAAAGGTTCTCTAATCCGAATATTAAAAGAGGTTCTTTAATCCGAATTTTAAAAACGGTTCTCTATTCCGAATATGAAAATAGGCTCTATAGTCCGAATTTAAAAAAGGGTTCTGTAGTCCGACATTGCAAAAGGGTTCTATAGTCCGAAACGGATACCGTGTTCTTTAGTCCGAATCAGTAAAAAGGCTCTATAGTCCGAATTTTTTATAACATTAACATTTACTGCGATATCTAGCTAGATAATAGGAGAGTATTATGGTAAACGGCATGACGCTACGTTTAGCCCCCCGTCATCAAAAACAAATCCTGCGTACGCGCCTGATATCCCCAACTTACTGTAAACAAAGATCCTAAAAATACGATATTTGCTCCAAAAATGTTGACATTTTTTTACACCATCAGAAACGAAAAGAAAAATAATGAATGGAACGAAAATATAAAGAAACCTGAAGAAGTACAAAAAAAAAAGGAACAACTGAATAAAGACTAAAAGGAAGTCCAAATGAAAGAACAATGAATACAAAGATAATGAACATTACAGAAAGTACAAGGAGAAGAAAGAAAGAATGTAATAAAGAAAAAAATTTGAATAGCATACTGCAGTTACTGTCCGTTTTCCTATACACAATACACAGTGCTCTCACCATTGACGCGTGACCTTTAAAAATGATGTACGTTGGCAGAATGGGCACTTGCCTAGTTAACATCACTGTGTGAAAAATAACCAGCCAATATTTTAGCTATTCTCCAAACTTCTAGCAAATATATTTCTCTAACATGACCTAAAATTACAGCTAGGTTAGATGTTCAGAAATAGTCGCACTTTTGTAAAATATGAGTGAGGGCAAGGCATAGCTAGCCAACTCCCCGTGTTAATTGAATGGAGATTTGACCGAAAATATTGGTATCGGACCGCTCACTTCTGAAGGATGCCACAAAAAACGGTACAAGCTACATCTTAACTATTCTAAATAGGTTCTAGAAAATATAGTTTTGTAACATGTCCTAAATTTTTAGCTAATTTAGATGTTTGGAGAGGGTCGCACTTTTGTGTTTTAGGAAGGATATGTAAACGACAGATAACACCAACAATATGAAGAAATTATTTCCAAACCGTGTTAAGTCAACAATCATTATGTTGCTCATTTTGAAGAATGCTGGTTAACAAAAAGCAGGTTTTTGTCTCATTTCGTAAACAAAGCTACACATACCATTGTTTCCTTTCGTTTCCTTTATAATCGGTTAACCAACTGAAGCTATAATACCAGCTTTATTGCGATGTCGCACATTGAAAACAGACACTTGTGCACAGCCAGAGAAGATATGATTTATTCAGTTGAGCTGCTTCAATGAGTGTTATCTTGGTTTAATAGCTTTTAATGGGGTTTAAGTCCTGCAAAGGTCGAGATGAATTCTACTGTAGACATGACTGCATCATGGTACAAACAAAAATGAGAAAGGGATTTTAAGAAAGAGCTAATGAAAAAAATATCGAACGAAATCAAGAATGAACAACTGAATGAAAGAACAAACTAAACGACGAACAAAAGAAGAACGATTCGAAAAAAGGACAAAGGTATACGAAAGAAAGAAAAAACAATGAAAGACAGAATGAAAACGAACACAAAAAGGGGACAAGCAATCCCAGGGCCAGCCGCCATCACTGCCAATTGCATGCATGTTTAATACCCGCTCGCATTCCTGATAAAAGCCAGCCAGGATATTTTACACCCCTCAATCGCAAGATAAAACTATACCTTAACTATTCTGTAAACTAATTTGTTTAAATGACTACATTAATGCCGCAGCATTTACATGCATCGAATACATCGTATCTTATTTAGTATCTTACAGTATATAATATTATAATAGAATGAACAAAAGATAAAATTGAAGAAAATACCACCAGAATGAAGATAAACGTCAATGTATGCTACGTAAAATATCCAGAAAAAGCATCCATGTTGAACTTCAACGGATTTGTATTTAACAATTGATGATTTGACACTGAAAAAAATGATGAAAATATAATTCGGACTATAGAACCTGTTTACCAATTCGGACTAAAGAACACGGTATCCGTTTCGGACTATAGAACCCTTTTGCAATTTCGGACTATAGAACCTTTTTTTAAATTCGGACTATAGAGCCTATTTCCATATTCGGACTATAGAACCCTTTTTTAAATTCGGACTATAGAGCCTATTTTCATATTCGGACTAAAGAACCCTTTTTAAAATTCGGACTATAGAACCTTCGAAATAAAGAACCATCGGAATAAAGAACCTTCGTAATAAAGAACCGTCGGATTAAAGAACCTTCGGACTAAAGAACCGTCGGAATAAAGAACCGTCGGACTATAGAGCTTCCACCGCTACATGTATTTATTTATTAAAACCCCCCAAACAACAACAACAAAACAACAACAGCAAAACAAATAAACAAACAAAACAACAACAAAAGTACAACTTCTATTCTTTTGTCGAAAAGATCGACTGTTTAGAAATTCCGCACATGTTATAGATGGTACGTACTTATTTAGCCCATTGACCATAAACAGATGGCATAGCGTGTCATGCGGCATTCTTAAATTATATTGTAGTGTTATTAATGAGATGTTAATTATATGTTATTAATGAGATGCAAATTATTCAATAACACACGTTTGAAGTTAATTGATTATGATAATTGAAAAGAATCATATCAGTTCAGGATCATTTCTCTATATGGGCCTAAGCTGCAAGCATCGGTGAGTTATAGGCCTACTTACTATATATTTGCATTATCGTTATAATTTTGTGCTAATTTTGATATATTTTCTCAAAATATCAAGAGATATCTTTTAAAAAAAACTCATCCCCCACTTTTCTCAAAAAAGAGATTTTTATACCACTGGAAACCTCTGGCTACATAATGTTTATGTACCAAAAATTGCTCGCAGATTAATTCGTTTAGCAAAAATATCGTCAAATGTGAATTTCGTTCTGGTGCACCAGAACGAAATTACAACAGTGGCCTATGGAGCAGTGTAATACACTGAACATGCATAACTCGTAAACGCAAAATAGGAATCAACTGCAATTTTGGGAATAAGCTTTTTTCGTGGATCTATACTGAAAAATGTCATGAAAAGAGGATGCTAGAATCACGAAATCCTCCTTTGAGAAGCACTCAATCAATACTAGGCTTGTTTGTATTAATTTTTGAAACTTGAAACCTGTCTTCAGCAGTTGACAACCGCATGGAACGAGTTGATAATCATTACTAATAAGCCTACTGCTACTACAGCATGGACTTCTTTCCACTTATTGCTTATTAGGCCCAAGGACTCGAACTGTGATCATGTTGCGATTTTGTTTTACGTGGGCATAACCCGAGAACTTAGACTTGGACTGGTGACCATAGAACACCGTGACGTGTACAGCATTTCTTGGCACTTCCATGTAAAGACACGCGGAGTATTATGCTCAGGGTCTATGCTAAAAATCAATTTATCTAGTTGAAAATATAATCTACGCATTCTGCTCATACATTTTTTCTTAAAACAGTTTATCATACATTAGGTATACAAAGAAGAAGCAAAATGGAATTGCATCAAATTTTCTTGATTATGGCGATGATCTTCAGAGTACAGAGCGTATCATATCGATACGCCAGGAGTGAGACTGATGAGCAGCGATGTGAGGCAAAATGCGAAGACAGCTGCTTCACGAATCCCGATGATTCATTAAAACGGATGGGATGCTTGGAGAAATGCATTGCAGAGGGAGTAGATCAGTTTGCCTGTCCAGGTAATCTTTGTATTATATTAAAAGTATTAAATCGTGTAATATAAATCGTGTAATACTATTACGCCAAGCCCTTTTCTTTCAAACTATGTTATTTACGTTAATCAAGGCACCTATATTTTTTCATCGCACAGCCCCGTTAATATACGCCTATTATAATGTAATACTTTGTGTTAATTATCGCGCAGCCCATAGAAATTGTTATACTTCGGTTTGTGTTATTTATTCATTCATATCAAAGGGAGCCAATCTTTCCTTAGTGAAGTATCCAAGCCTTCTACAAGCCTCGCAACAGAGATTGAAGATTTCTTCGTAAGGAAATCGGCTTTGTTCTCGGCAAAAGATATCAAAGGTTTAGAAGCTTTATTTACTGAAGATTCCATACTGGTCCTTGATGGTCAGAAGCCTGCTATCGGACCAGTAGGTAAATATTATAACTGGTCAACTGCCTAGCGCTAACTAATTCACTTACGTACTAACAAAACCGACATGTGTCCATTCATCCATGTAATAGGCCTACTGGAAAAGGCACGGATTTATATAGCGCAATTACATAAAGAAACATTGCGCTTTACAGGTAGTCACCGAGCACTAAAGTTTGTTCGGCTTATAAGACGGAAGACACACATTTTAGGCCTCGTATCCATAGGCTGTTCCCTTGTGGCGTGTGCCCTTGTTCCGTGTTTACTTTTTCCCATGTGACCTGCCACACAGACAACGAACCTTTGTTTTGCTTAGTGGCCGTATCCATAGGTTGTCTGTGTGGCAGGTCACATGGGAAAAAGTAAACACGGAACTAGGGCACACGCCACAAGGGAACAGCCTATGGATACGAGGCCTTAGGGACGCAGCTCTATAAGCCCACAGGCTCAGAACCCTAGTCACGCTACATATATGTAGTAAACATCGCAGCCAGGATCAGATCCCCGAGTTTCGTACGGGTACAGGGGGCAATTAGCAGTAAGTTCTTTGCCCAGAGGTTCGAGGAATTTATCAAATTATCCATGAGAAATGAAAGTGACATTGCGATCGCTCGAACTCGTATCCTCATATCACTTATGTCCCTGTCTGACTACCAAGCCGCCTGCTGCTTCGACAAACGACAGGACGTATCCGTCAATGATATTAGTCAGGCGTATTGTACTCTATGGTGTGAGAAATATTTATATGTCAATTATATCTCAATTTTGATGGCGTGAATTGGGGGATGCTGCTGTAAAGTTGGTCTATAGATTATTGTATTTGAGTTTCTGCATGGGCTCTGCCTCACTGTAAATAAAAGATCGTACCAGAAGGCAACGAAGACCCGCTTGGCAGATAGCATTTCCGTCTGCCTCTTTCCAAGAAGGGTAGCAGAAGCTGGGAACAGAACCTTTCCAGTGGCAGCTCCATTTTCGTAGAAAAAATCTTTAAAAATGTGAAGATCTTCAATTTTTATGGCGTGTAATCACTGCGTTTTGAGGCCACTGGAAAAGGCGTGCTATAAATACAAAGTTAAATATACGCATGTGCAATTTTCATTCTATATCACAGCCAGAGCACTACAAATTAGAGACTACTTGATCGCAAATCCCGATATCGATCATGTGCGTTTTGATCCCGTTGACTTCGGTGAGGAATATGGACTCATCTGGGCTAACGTAATCCACACTGACTATAATAAGCAAGACGTTAAGCCGATCTCTTTAATGAGGTTAGAAATATTTATTCCCAGTGGTAGACATAGTCAAATTCAGTTTGGTTAGGGACGTGTATTCAAGGGTCTGGGAATGGGACCCATGTTAATGGATATACTCTGAAGCCCAGATTTCGGGCCACATTTTGAATCTGTGTTTGAATGTTTGAAATTTAAGAACATTTTGAGAAAAAAATTACTCATCTATATGCAAATTTCCACATTCACACAACCAAGAAATTGATGCCATTCTTGATACCAGAAAAACGAGACAATTTCAGCAAAAAGTCCCCGTAAATTACCATTTTGTACCGATACTCCCAAGACCCATAATGATCACCTTATTAACTGTGCATTGACAAGGGGCCTGATTGAATGATTCATTATGTGGTTTTCAGAAATCAGCCTGCGTAATATACATTTTAGTTTTTGTATGCAGTTCGCTCAAGCATACCGATATACAATTCCCTTGCCTTTGTTGATAAACATTGAGGTCAACTCATCTATACAAATATGACTTTTGTTGATTCCAATAGGTGTAAGTTGAAACATGTGTAAATTTTTCAGATATACCAATGAACAAATCAGGCTTACAAATAAATTAAAAAGATTTTGCGATAAAAGATTGCATATTGGCTTAAGACAATCAGGTATTGCTCATTAAATCGAAAGCATAGTACATGATAAAACTATGGAAATACATACTTTATAAAACTGATTAACAATACTCAAGTTTATGTAAAAGAACAACTAGCGAAAAATATGTGGAACTTATTAATCTTGTTTCTGATCTCATTTGAACAGGCATATGGTTGTCCTCAGACGTGTCGGTACTGAGCTTCAAGAATTCGCCATAGTCGGGTTTCAATAAGTACCTGCTTTATTTGTCTTCAGCTCCATACAACAGTATCATGACTATTGGATGCTACAACGGCTCGATAGCTCATTATCATATACCTGCTGACGTTAATCCCTAGTAAATCTTTTCAATAATGCTTTCTACTGAAGATAACTCGTGTCAATGATTTATGAGGGTTTATCCGATAGACTCAGATGGTAGGTGGAAGATGGGGGTCAGCAAATTTTGTTCATATTTTGTCAATCAAACATGTGTCCATGAGTATTTACAGTGGAGGTATTAAACAATTTTGAGGACCCCCCACTGGGAGATACTGGACCCCCCTCAAGATATCTCCTAATAAAGTGTGAAAATAATGCCATCCACTATATAACTCCTACTAGTAAAGTGTGAAAATAATGCTATCCTCTGACAATAACTCCTAGTAAATTGTGAAACTAATGCTATCCACTGAAGATAACTCCTAGTAAAATTTGAAAATAATGCTGCTACCCACTGATGATAACTCCTAGTAAATTGTGAGAATAATGGTATCTACTGAAGATAACTCCTAAAATATTGCGAAAATAATGCTATCTGCTGAAGATAACTCCTAGTATATTGTGAAAATAATGCTATCTACTAAGTATAACTCCAAGTAAAGGGTGAAATTACTGAAAATAATGCCATCCACTATATAACTCCTACTAGTAAAGTGTGAAAATAATGCTATCCTCTGAAAATAACTCCTAGTAACGTGTGAAAGTAATGCTATCCACTGAAGATACCTCCTAGTAAATTTTGAAAATAATGCTGCTACCCACTGATGATAACTCCTAGTAAATTGTGAGAATAATGGTATCTACTGAAGATAACTCCTAAAATATTGCAAAAATAATGCTATCTGCTGATGATGACTCATAGTAAATTATAAAAATTATGCTTTCCACTGAAGATATAAACTCATAGTAAAGTGTGAAAATAATGCTATCTACTAAATATAACTCATAGTAAAGTGTAAAAATCTATCAACTGAAGATAACTCCTACTAAATCTATCTGAGACATGGTTTACATAAAACAGTCCCGAGATTCAATAATCGTTGCATCATTTTCATCTCGAAATGTTTAAATTGAAAATAAACTTTTCTACATTTTGCAGCTTAACATTTTATAAGCATTCAACATAATACAACATTCTTATTTGACGCGTCTGTTAACTAATAATTACACATACCTGTCCATTGCCTTTATCTGTATAAATGGATAAATGGTGCATAGCTAGACAATAAAGTGGTTATCAAAGCCGTACCTCTATACCTTCCGAAGAAATGGTAGCAAATTTATTTATGTCCCGTGATACTTTGCGCTACAGAGAAAACATTTTTGATTAACTTATTTAGCCCCTTGACCAGGCCCGTACGCAGCGGCCTCCCCAACCCCCCAAAAAAACCAACAACAACAACAACAGCAACAAACAAACAAACAGAAAAAAGTTCTGAAACCCTCCTAAGATTGCTTCTCAACCTCCATAATCCCGGCTGGTACGCGTCGACACCACCGGCGTTCCGCTTGCGAGGTGGGCCTGTTCATTGTCGAAAAATCCACTGTTTGGATATTCAGCACCCCCCGTACGGGTATGATGTTACAGATGGTACTTACTAATTTAGCCCATTGACCATAAACAGATGGCATAACATTATATTGTGATGTTATTAATGAGATGTTAATTATATATTTGTTATTAATGAGATGCAAATTATTCAATAACACACGTTTCAATTTAATTGATTATGCTAATTGAAAAGAATCATTTCAGTTCAGGATCATTTCTCCATTTGGGCCTAAGCTGCAAGCATCGGTGAGTTATACTTACTATATATTTGCATTATCGTTACAATTTTGTGCTAGTTTTGATATATTTTCTCAAAATATCAAGAGATATCTTAAAAGGGCATTTCGTGATCCACAACCTCATCCCCCCACTTTTCTCAAAAAAGAGATTTTTATACCACTGGAAACCTCTGGCTACAAATTGTTTATGTACCAAAAATTTCTCGAAGATTAATTCGTTTAGCAAATATATCGTCAAATTTGAATTTCGTTCTGGTATACCAGAACGAAACTACAACAGTGGCCTATGGAGCAGTGTAATACACTGAACATGCATAACTCGCAAACGCAAAATCAGAATCAACTGCAATTTTGGGAATAAGCTTTTTTCGTGGATATATACTGAAAAATGTCATGAAAAGAGGATGCTAGAATCACGAAATCCTCCTTTAAGAAGCACTCAATCAATACTAGGCTTGTTTGTACTCATTTTTGAAACTTGAAACCTGTCTTCAGCAGTTGACACCCGCATGGAACGAGTTGATAATCATTACTAATAAGCCTACTGCTACTACAACATGGACTTCTTTCCACTTATTGCTTATTAGGCCCAAAGGACTCGAACTGTGATCATGTTGCGATTTTGTTTTACGTGGGCATAACCTGAGAACTTAGACTTGAACTGGTGACCATAGTACACCGTGAAGTGTACAGCATTTTTTGGCACTTCCATGTATAGACACGCGGAGGATTATGCTCAGGGTCTATGCTACAAATCAATTTATCTAGTTGAAAATATAATCTACGCATTCTACTCAAAGGTTACTCAAGTCATACATTTTTTTCTTAAAACAGTTTATCACACATTAGGTATACAAAGAAGAAGAAAAATGGAATTGCATCACATTTTCTTGATTATGGCGATGATCTGCAGAGTACAGAGCGTATCATATCGATACGCCAGGAGTGAGACTGATGAGCAGCGATGTGAGGCAAAATGCGAAGACAGCTGCTTCACGAATCCCGATGATTCATTAAAGCGGATGGGATGCTTGGAGAAATGCATTGCAGAGGGTGTAGATCAGTTTGTCTGTCCAGGTAATCTTTGTATATATTAAAAGTATTAAATCGTGTAATACTATTACGCCAAGCCCTTTACTTTCAAACTATGTTATTTACGTTAATCAAGGCACCTATATTTTTTTCATCGCACATCCTCGTTAATATACGCCCATTGTAATGTAATACTTCGTTTGTGTTAATTATCGCACAGCCTCTATAAATAATGTCAGTTTGTGTTATTTATTTATTCATATCAAAGGGAGCAAATCTTTCCTTAGTGAAGTATCCAAGCCTTCCATAAGCCTCGCAGCAGAGATTGAAGATTTCTTCGTAAGGAAATCGGCTTTGTTCTCGGCAAGAAATTTCGAAGGTTTAGAAGCTTTATTTACTGAAGATTCCATATTGGTCCTTGATGGTCAGAAGCCTGTTATCGGACCAATAGGTAAATATTATAACTTGTCAAGTGACTAGTGCTAACTAATTCACATACGTACTAACCGACATGTGTCCATTCATCCATGTAAATACTGATGACCCTGAAAAGGGCACGGATTTATATCGCGCAATTACATAAAGAAACATTGCGCTTTACATGTAGTCACCGAGCACTAAAGTTTGTTCGGCTTATATAAGACGGAAGACACACCTTTTAGGGCTCTATAACAGCTATATAACCCTACCCCACAGGCTCAGAAACCTAGTCACGCTACATATATGTAGTAAACATCACAGCCAGGATCAGATCCCCGAGTTTCGTACGGGTACAGGGGCAATTAGCAGTAAGGTCTTTGCCCAGAGATTCGAGGAATTCTAAGGTAGCTCAAATTGTCCATGAGAACTGAAAGTGACATTGCGATCGCTCGAACTCGTATCCTCATAGTACTTATGCCCCTGCCTGACTACCAAACCGCCTGCTGCTTCGGCAAACGACAGGACATATCCGTCAAAGATATTAGTCAGGCCTATTGTACTATAGGTTATGAGAAATAATTTATGTCAATTATATCTCAATTTTGATGGCGTGAATTGGGGGATACTGCTGTAAATTTGGTCTATAGATTATTGTATTCGAGTTTCTGCATTGGCTCTGCCTCACTGTGAATAAAAGAGCGTCCGAGAAGGCAACGAATACCCACTTGGCAGATAATATTTCCTTCTGCCTCTTTCCAAGAAGGGTGCTGGGAACAGAACCTTTCCAGTGGCAGCTCCATTTTCGTAGAAAAAATCTTTAAAAATGTGAAGATCTTCAATTTTTATGGCGTGTAATCACTGCATTTTGAGGCCACTGGAAAAGGCGTACTATAAATATACAAAGTTAAATATACGCATGTGCATTTTCATTCTATATCACAGCCAGAGCACTACAAATTAGAGACTACTTGATTGCAAATCCCGACATCGATCATTCGCGTTGTAATCCCGTTGACTTCGGTGAGGAAAATGGAATCATCTGGGCCAACGTTATCCACACTGACTATAATAAGCAAGACGTCAAGATCGATTCATTGAGGTTAGTAGGCCTATAACAGGTAATGAGGTGGAGCCTGGAGGATAGACCTATTCAAGTTTGGTTTCGTTAGAGACGTGCATAGAGTTGGAAATGGGACACCTGTTAATGGATATACCCGTAAGCCCAGATTTTGGACCATATTGAACATGTTTAATACATTTTTTTTTGTATGATAATTTAAGCATGTTTTGAATATAAGTTTGAATGTTTGGAATTGAAAAAGACTATAAAACTATAAAATCTATAAACAAATGTTAACTTTCACGCACATAAAGGAGGCTATTTCTTATTGCAGAAGGTACATCCCCTTAAATTTGCTATTTGCAGGACCCATAATGGTCAGCTTATTAATTGATGACAGAGCAGGAGCAAGAGGTCTGATTGAATGGTTCATTATGTTATTTACGTGTGTAAATATTTCAAATTTACCAAATTTAAAAATCAAATATATATAGCAGAATAAAAGATTGCTTAAAGCCATGTTTGATTTGCTCCACAGCGACGCCCTCAATTGTTGCTGAATTTCTACTTTTTGCATGATTGTAATGGCTAGTGGTGTATTTAAATATCATGTGAAATATTAAGCCTGAAGTGCTTTAATTACAGTAAAATTTAAGTTTTAAAATCAAACCGGAGATCTCCGGTTTTATTCAGAGTTCACCGATCGGGTGGTGGCTAAACATAATGTATATCCATATGTAGCGGTAAACGTAAATAGAAAGCAAATTTATACTTCTACGCTACTCAAATTTGGTACAATCACCGGAGCACTTTCACCGGGTCAACCGGCGTCTTCTGTGAACAGCATCCTTTGCAAAGACGGTGACTCCCTATTACATTGGTGAGTCGGGACGCAAGCTCGAAAAGAGGCTTACAGAATATAAATCCAAAGCGGCCAGTTCCAATCCGCAATCAAGGAACATATTGACAGGAGCAAAGGGCACCAAATTGACTGGGAGACCGTAAAAGTGTTAGAGAGGGAGTCTAAGGACTTCCCTCGTAAGGTCTTGGAAGCAATCCATATCAGAACTAAAGGACCCAGACTGAACCGTGACAAAGGGTTGGACATCGACCCTGTTTGGAACAACCGCCTGACCCCCAGAACCAAGGGGACGCCGCAACATCTTCTTGTTTGGCGTCATCTACATCTGTGACGTCTGTGGCGTCTCAATAACATCACTAGCAACAACAATCTTCAGAGCAATAACATCCGCTGTTGACCCAGTGAAAGCGCTCCGGTGAGTGTACCAAATTCGAGTAGCGTAGAAGTATAAATTTGCTTTATATTATTGAATCGTCCATTCAGTGACGTATAAACTTTATGTGCATACCACTTTTTGCCATACGTCTTGTTTGTTCGGGCTAGCTGTGTGAAGCTACGCCAATATTTATGATAATACGATCGATCGGCGAGCGAATTCATGAATTGTAGGCGCTGGAATGAAATAGCAATTTTCTTTGTTTTAACTCATTTGTTTGTCTCACAATTAAACGGGGGGCAATGTGATCAGTGAAAATTAACATTTAAATAGGAATCTATTCTTTAATATGTATGAAAATGAATGTTTTAAAAATTTATACCTGTACATGATAAAACTATGGAAACACTACTTTATAAAACTGACTAACAATTGCCACATCAAGTTTATATAAAAGAACAACAAGTGTAAATTATGTGGAACTTATTTTCTTATTTATAATCTCATTTTAACAGGTGTATGGTTGTCTTCAGACGTGTCGGTACCGAGCTTCAAGAATTCGCCATAGCCCTGTTTCAATAAGTAGGCATATCTGCTTTATTTGGCTTCAGCTCCATACAGCACTATAATGACCATTGGATTAAGTAGCTGATTATCATACCTGCTGACGTTAACCAATAGCAAATCGTTTAAATAATGCTATCTACTGAAGATAGTTAATAATAACTGTATCAATAATGCTATCTCACAGAATTAAAAAAATATATACTAAAGATAGCTCATATTAAATGGTTTTAGTATGCAATTTACTTTATGGATTATTTTCATCTATATACTGAAGATCACCGTCTACTGACGATAACTCTTTGTAAGTTGTGAGATGATATCCAATAAAGATAACTCCTACTAGTAAAGTGTGAAAAAATGCTATCCACTAACAATGACTCGTAGTCAATTGGGCAAATAATGCTATTCGGTAAATTTTGAAAATAATGCTTCTCGTAAATTGTGAGAATAATGATATCTACAGAAGATTAATCCTAGAATATTGCAAAAATAATGCTCTCTGCTGAAGATAACTCCTAGTAAGGTGTGTAGATAATCCACTGAAGGTAATTCCTAGTCAAGTGTGAAAATAATGCTATCCACTGACGATAACTCCTAGTAAATTGTGAAAATAATGATATCCACTGAAGATAACTCCTAGTAAATTGTGAGAATAAAGCTATCTACAGAAGATAACTCCTAGAATATTGCGGAAATAATGTTATCTGCTGAAGATAACTCCTAGTAAATAGTAAAAATAATTCTATCCACTGAAGATAACACCTAGTAAAGTGTGAAGACAATAATATCCACTACAGATAATTCCTAGTTAAGTGTGAAAATATTGCTATACACTGAACATAACTCCTAGCAAATTGTTTAAATAATGCTCGAAATGTTTAAAATGATTAAATAAATTCATTTTTATAAGCATTCAACAACATTATTGTTTAACGGGCCTATTAATTAATAATCAAATATACTTGTTCATTGTCTTTCTCTGTGCAAATGGTGCATAACAAGACAATAGGGGATATCAAAGCCGCACCTCTATACCTTCCGAAAAAATGGTAGCAAATTTATTTATATCCCGTGGTACTTTGCGCTACAGAGAAAACAGTTTTGATTATCACTTAACATGTTAATTTAAGTTTTAATTATAACAGATATTTCCCATGTACAACATTAGCCATTTAGTAAGTAAATATTTTGCAAGTTATATGCTGTATTCACAATTTTGTGGTGCAGTGAAGCATTGTCTGAAAAGGTTTTTTCCTCTTCTGCTTTTACACTCAAATCATATTCACAGCCGCATGAGTTCACTAATTAGATTGATCCGTAGCTACATTATTTAGCCCCTTGATTATGTTGACCAGGCTCGTACGCAGCGGCCTCCTCCAAACAAGAATATGAACAACAACATACAAACAAACAAACAAATAAACAAACAAACAAACAAACGTCAACTTTTGGCGCACGAGGTCTACTGTTTGGATATTCTATTATTCAGCACCTCCTGCGTACGGGCCTGATGTTACAGCTGGCACGTAATTATTTAGCCTTATGACCATGTTGACAGATGGCATAGCGTGTCATGTGGCAATCTTATATTATATTGTGATGCTATTAAAGGGGGGTAACCCTATTGGTTTTCTATATGGATTGTCTTTAAAATTACATAATAATATCAAATATCGCCCCCTTTATGCTGCTTTGTGAAAAAACGAGAGCATTTTCGGCGTAAATGTGAATAAATAGCCAAATTTGCAATCCAATACCTTGGTATACGTGAATTGCATTCTGGGTAGGCAAGCAACAACAACCATTTCCGTTCGTATGACGAATTTAATGCTGACATGCTGTACAATCAATGCCCGGCCCGTATTGAACGAAAAATATTTGTTTTTTCGTACCGTTTCAGAAAAAAGGAAACAAAATATATTTCCCTTGCAATATGTACATTTCAAATGAATATAAAAAAGTTTGGGTTAAAAATGGAGAGGACAAAAAACATTCCGACACCGGATTTTGAACCGGTTACCTCTTGGGTAGAAACATGAAGCGCGCGCTAACCGACTGAGCTAATCGGCCCGCTGCCTCCATCGTGGAAATTTTATAATTAAATACGGCACACCGTCTAGACGCGTCTCCTCAGCAGTTAGTGTGGTTCGCTTTTTTCATAGAATGTGTATGACGCGAAACCAAAGTAGCTGTTGAGGCGACTGATATTACGAGCTATTTCGTTCATAATTCCCGGCCCAGAAATCCAAAGTATTTACCATTGTTTACAAACTGGTATACCTGTAAAAGCCGCTGTGTTTCATGATTTCTCCGGAAATACATCGACTTGGAGCGTCAAATTTCAGGATAGTAATGAGAAAAATAGTATCTATTATGTGATACCAAAACCTCATCAACAATGAAAAAATCGGGGGGATGATGCTGTCGATCGGGTTACGGACCTTTAATGAGATGCAAATTATTTGTTATTTATGAGATGCAAATTATTCAATCACAAATCTTACTATCGTATGTTTGTAATAATGTTATGATATGTGTGAAATGACCAACCATTTGATGTGGGAAATGATCAACAACTTGATGTGTGAATGACCAACAACTTGATGTGTGAAATGACCAACAACTTGGTACGTGAAATGTCCAACAACTTGATGTGTGCAATGACCAACAACTTGATTTTTGAAATGACCAACAACTTGATGTGGGAAATAACCAACAACTTGATGTGTGAAATGACCAACAACTTGATGTGTGAAATGACCAACAACTTGATGTGTGAAATAACCAACAATTTGATATGTGAAATAACCAACAACTCGATGTGTGAAATAATCAACAACTCGATGTGTGAAATGACCAACAACTTGACAAGTGAAATGACCAACAACTTGATTGTGAAATGACCAACAGCTTGATGTGTGAAGTAACCAATTTGATGTGTGAAATGGCCAACAACTTGATGTGTGAAATAACCAACAATTTGATTTGTGAAATAACCAACAACTTGATGTGTGAAGTAACCAATTTGATGTGTGAAATAACCAACAACTTGACGTGTGAAATGACCATCAACTTGCTATTATGTGTGATGATTCTTTATCATTGAATAAATCAAAAAATATTTTCTGATTCTTTACGTGTTAATGTGATTTTGCAGCATTATGACTATAACTCCTAGTAAATTGTGAAACTAATGCTATCCACTAAAGATAAGTCCTAGTAAATTTTGAAGATAATGCTACTATCCACTGAAGATAACTCTTGGTAAATTGTGAGAATAGTACTATCTACTGAAGATCTGCTGAAGATTACTCCTAATAAATTGTAAAAATAATGCTATCCACTGAAGATAACTCACAGTAAAGTGTGAAAATAATGCTGCTATCCACTGAAGATAATATCTACTGACGATTACTCGTCGTAAATAGTGAACATAATGCTATCAACTGAAGATATCTATTAGTACATTGTGTCAATGAAGCTATCTGAGACATGGTTTGCATAAAACAGTCCCAATATTCAATAATCGTTGCATCATTTTGATCTCGAAATGTTTAAATTGATTAAATAAACTTTACATTTTTATAAGCATTCAACAACATTCTTGTCTAACGCGCATACTGCAGTTACTGTCCGTTTTCCTATACACAATACACAGTGCTCTCACCATTGACGCATGACCCCTAAAAATGATGTACGTTGGCAGAATGGGCACTTGCCTAGTTAACATCACTGTGTGAAAAATAACCAGCCAATATTTTAGTTATTCTCCAAACTTCTAGCAAATATATTTCTCTAACATGACCTAAAATTACAGCTAGGTTAGATGTTCAGAAATAGTCGCACTTTTGTAAAATATGAGTGAGGGCAAGGCATAGCTAGCCAACTCCCCGTGTTAATTGAATGGAGATTTGACCGAAAATATTGGTATCGGACCGCTCACTTCTGAAGGATGCCACAAAAAACGGTACAAGCTACATCTTAACTATTCTAAATAGGTTCTAGAAAATATAGTTTTGTAACATGTCCCTAAATTTTTAGCTAATTTAGATGTTTGGAGAGGGTCGCACCTTTGTGTTTTAGGAAGGATATGTAAACGACAGATAACACCAAAAATATGAAGAAATTATTTCCAAACCGTGTTAAGTCAACAATCATTATGTTGCTCATTTTGAAGAATGCTGGTTAACAAAAAGCAGGTCTTTGTCTCATTTCGTAAACAAAGCTACACATACCATTGTTTCCTTTCGTTTCCTTTATAATCGGTTAACCAACTGAAGCTATAATACCAGCTTTATTGCGATGTCGCACATTGAAAACAGACACTTGTGCACAACCAGAGAAGATCTGATTTATTCAGTTGAGCTGCTTCAATGAGTGTTATCTTGGTTTAATAGCTTTTAATGGGGTTTAAGTCCTGCAAAGGTCGAGATGAATTCTACTGTAGACATGACTGCATCATGGCCTGTTAAATAGTAATCATATGTACCTGTTCATTGTCATTCTCTGTGTAAATGATGCATAGTAAGACAAAAGGAGATCACCTCTATACCTTCCGGAAAAATATGATAGCAAATTTATTTATATCCCGTAATACTTTGCGCTACCGAGAAAAGATTTTTGATTATCACCTAACACGCTCCTTTAAGTTTAAATTATATAATAAGGTTATAATATTTTTTTATCAGGGCGAACTTTTTATCAAGGCGGACTTCCTCCAGCACGGGACAAGTCCGCCCTTGCATCGTGATTTTGTATTTTTCCTTCTCCTGTCGTTATTGAAAGCTCATGCTCTTATAAATGTGGTTGTATTTAGCTATAAAGTGTAAAACTATAGCCTTCTAACATGAGAAATTCCCTCTGTAGGCGACATTGAAAAAATAGGGCGGACTTGCCCCGGTCTCTCCTACTTATTTAGCCCCTTGATCATGTTGACCAGGCCCGTACGCAGCTGTCTGTCACTCAAAAAACAAGACAAAACACCCCCATCCCCAAAAAACACACCCCCAAAAACAACAAAAACTGTTATTCTTTTGTCGAAAAGGTCCACTGTTTGGAATTTCCGCACCCCCAACAATTTCTGCGTACGGGCCTGATGATACATAATGCATGTACTTATTTAGCTCATTGACTATGTTGACAGATATACAAATTATTTGTTATTAATGATATGCAAATTATTCAAGAACACACGTTTCAAGTTAATTGATTATGATAATTGAAAAGAATCTTTTCAGTTCAGGATCATTTCTCCATTTGTGCCTAAGCTGCAAGCATCGGTGAGTTTTACTTACTACATGTATATATTGCATTATCGTTATCTAGCCATAGGCATTAACGTTAAAATCGCAGGTTATGAGATTTGTTTTTTAAATGTCAAGAGACATCTTAAAAGCACCCAATTAATACTAGGCTTGTTTGTAGTCTTTTTAATGCATTTTACATGTTAATTCCAATATGGTCATTACAATTTTTGTATTTAAAAAAGCTTGACACTTGTCGTCAGCAGTTGGCACCCGCGTGGAGCGAATTAATATTCATTATTAATAAGCCTACTGCTACTACAACATGAACTTCTTTCATTCATTGCTTATAAGACCCAAGGACTCGAGGACTCGAACTGTGATCATGTTTGCGATTTTGTTTTACGTGGGCATAACCCGAGAACTTAGACTTGAACTGGTGACCATAGTACACCGTGAAGTGTTCCCCATTTTTCGGCACTTCCAAATAGAAACGGGTGATTATACTCAGTGTCTATGCTACATACCAATTTTCTAGTCGAAATGGGAGGGGTGGTCAAGCATTCTGAACCACTCAAAGGTTACTAAATTCTTACATTTTTTCTTAAAACTGTTTATCATATCGTTATGAACACGGCAGAGTGCCGAATACGCATAATTGCTGTTCTGCAGGTACCATTCCATCGGTCCTTCTAAAAATTGAGAACATTCTTGAGCACTCATTTGAAATGTATATTTTAGAAGTGAATGTGCACAAATTATTTGCAATAATTAGATGTTCTGAAACAATCGATAGCATCCCGCCAAACGGGTATTTACAGCTATTAGGCTTTATGCTGAATACAAAATGTCTCTACCGCTGCGCAAATAGTTGTATACGAGTTCGAATACGCATTCAACTACGTGTAAACCATAGCACACATTCTTGATTTGGGGGCTTTTGTGTATAGAAATTACTGGTTGTCCAAAGGCTGTAGACTTTACATTTGATATATAAGTTATAAAATAGTCATCCCTGTAACATTTAGCAAAACCCGAGGATTTTAAACCAGAAATAACAATATTGGCCTATATTTTGCATACAATTTTTGGGATTCTACGAGGGTGCACTCACATTATTAAGCCAGGGCAATATCATGTGGGGGATGTTTGTACTATATTGGTATCACTGGATAGAATTAAGACACCTATAGCTATCCATTGGTATCAAATATAATAGTATAGGACATTTAATATAGAAATTTGTACAGCTAAGTATACGATTCGTCTTTTGGTCGAATTCATTAATTGCACTCAGGCGTGATTCGTCCAAATCAAAATTTCGATATCTACGTCATGGAGTAACATTTACTATTAATTTTGGTGGAAATAAAAGATCATCTGAAACATAATCATAATCATACAATAACTCAATTTACTCAAAATTATCGATTCGTCACTCTGCCGAATTCATAACGATATAATAGGTACAAAACAAGAAGAAAAATGGAATTGCATCGCATTTTCTGGATTATTGCGATGATCTGCAGAGTGCAGAGTGTATCATATCGAAACGTCAGGAGTGAGACTGATGAGCAGCGATGTGAGGCAATATGCGAAGACTGCTTCACGAATCCCGATGATTCATTAAAGAGGATGGGCTGCTTGGAAAAATGCATTGCAGAGGGTGTAGATCAATTTGGCTGTCCAGGTAATATTTGTTTATAATGAAATATTAAATCGTGTAATATTATTACGCCAAGCCCTTTTCTTTCAAACTATGCTATTTGCGTTAATCAAGTCACCTATACTTTTTTTTTTCGCACAGCCCGTATAATACACGCCTATTGTAATGTAATACTTTGTGTTAATTATCGCACAGACAATATAAATAATTGTAATACTTCAGTTTGTGTTATTTATTCATTCATATTAAAGGGAGCCATTATGTCCTAAGTGAAGTATCCAAGCCTTCCAAATGCCTCGCAGCAGAGATTGAAGATTTCTTCGTAAGGAAATCGGATTTGTTATCGGCAAGAGATTATGATGGGTATGCAGCTTTATTTACTGGAGATTCCATATTGATCCTTAATGGTCATAAGCCTGTTATCGGACGAGTCGGTAAATATAAGAAACTACAGTGTAACTAGTCAACTGACTGGCCCAACTAATGTAACTAATTCGCTTACGTACTAACAAAACGGACACGTTTGTATGCATACATGTATGATGTATACATGTACGAATTTATAAACCCAATTACATAACATAACATTGCGCTTTAAAGGTAGTCACCCAGAGGATCGAGGTATACCTAGGTAGTTCAAATTGTCCACAAGAACGGAAACACACATTGTGGGCTATCGAACTCGTACCCCTATAGCACTTATGCACAACTGTCAGACTACCATATCGTCTGATGTGAATGTTGATGGCGTGAATTGGGGGACGCTCTGAAGCCATTGTAAAAGGCATACTCTAAATACAATCATGTATAACAAGTTTAATATGCGCATGTGCTTTTTCATTCTATATCTTAGCCAGAACACAAGAAGTTAGAGACTACTTTATTGCAAATCCCGACATCGATCATTCGCGTTGTGATCCCATTGACTTCGGTGAGGAATATGGAATCATCTGGGCCAACGGTATTCACACTGACTACAATAAGCAAGACGTCAAGATCGATGTAATGAGGTTAGTAGGGGTGGTGATACACCTACTCAAGTTTGGTTTGGTTATGAACTGTAAGAGATTTTGTGATAAAGGATTGTACATTATGGCTTAAGTCAACAAGGTCAATTACATTTTTGGAGCTATCCTTAAAAAACTAGTGACAATATGAAGAACCTTTTTTTATTTTATCAAATCAATTACATAGAACTGATTTATTTTTTGAGCTATCCTCAAAAAACTAGTGACAATATGAAGAACCTTTTTTTAATTTTATTTATAATCTCATTTGAACAGGTTTATGATTGTCTTCAGACGCGTCGGTACCGAGCTTCAAGAATCCGCCATTATCTTGTTTCAATAAGTATCTGCTTTGTTTGTCTTCAGCTCCATACAGCAGTATTAAAATGGCAACTGGGTTCTACAACTGCTCAAAAGCTCACCTGCGGAAGTTAACCAATAGTAAATCGTTTCAATAATGCTATCGTCTGAAGATAACTCATAGTAAATGGGGTCAATAAGGAAATATCAAAGCCGCACCTCTATACCTGGTATAGATGGTAGCAGATTTGTTTATCACCACGGAGAAAAGATTCTCGATTTGTGGGATGCGTCGCCGGTTTCCCTTCACTTAACAAGTTTCAATTAGCCTATAACATATTTTTTAAAATAAAACGTTAGCCACTTAGTGTTAAAATGTCACAGTAAGACTATAACACTAATTTGCAATTCACAGGGTTGTTGTGCACCGAAAAAGTATTTCCCTTCTGCTTGTTGCACTCAAATCACATATACTGCCTCATGTATTCACTAATCAGACAATGTCATATCGTAGCTGTATCTTACTATAAATAGGGGAATGTTGTATGTATCTATGTATGTATCGTGTATAAAGGCTCCGTCAGTTTCGATCCAAATGTCACCAAATTCATACGGGAGATCGAGGAACTTACCGAGACGGTTATGCGAAAATTTGGTTGAAAACGGTCAAGAATTGGCCTCAAAATCAGTGAAAATGTGGTCCGTTGCTATCCAAGGTAAACAAAAAAGGAGTCAGTTACTAAGCTAGGCCTGCGCGTCGCACGGGCGGCTCTAATGCCAAGCCGCTCGCGTAGCGCAGCGATACCGCGCGGGTAACGCAGCACTACGCCATGGCACGCGTAAACGACGCAGAGTCACGTAATGAATGATATTACGGGTGAACGACCGTAGCGTAATAAATACGGGAAACAGATGTGTGTTAAAAAGTACAAACAACATGAAGAGGTAGGCCTACTATAAATAAAAAAGAAAACAAAATGAGGACAAACAGGCTGTACGAGTATGTGGGTTATACTTAGTCACAAAATGAAACCGGGAATAAAATAGGCTAAAGAAGGAAAGAAAGAAACTCTTCAGGAAATGAGGGGAAAAAAAGCTATAATAAAATCAGGAAGTTTAAATAAAAAAGCTATTAAACTGAGGACAGAATTAAATAAATAACATGAAAACGGGAAATCACAAGCTATGCAGCAAATAAAATAGAAGCTAAAATGGAAATGTAAGAAAGGACAGATTTAGAAAATAACGGGAACGGGGTTGAATAAATAAAAAAACATGGTAACGGAAAATCGGAAGCTTAGCAGCATATTTTTTTTTAATGTAGAAAAACTAAAAAGAAAGAAAGAAGTTAAAATGGAAACGTAGGCTTAAAGAGGGTCAGGTTCAGATAAATAAAATTTACCTTTTCAATGATTCTACCTGTTCAGTAATTCCTCCTGTTTTAATGAACGCTCCCATTTACTCATCTAGCGGGGACCCGCGCGTAGCGCGGGTGTCCCGCTAGTCTTCTTACTATAAATAGGGAAATGTTGTATCTATGTATCTATCTATCTATGTATCTATCTATGTATGCTATAAAGGCTCCGTCAGTTTCGATCCAAATGTCCCCAAATTCATACGGGAGATCGATGAATATACGGGAACGTGTTTAAACTTTATTTGGTTGAAAACGGTCAAGAATTGGCCTCAAAATCAGTGAAAATGTGGTACGTTGCTATGCTGGGTAAACAAAAAAGGGAGTCAGTTGTCAAGCTAGCCCGTGCGCGTTGTACGGGCGTATCTAATGCCAAGCCGCTCGCGTAGCGCAGCGATAGCGCGCGGGTAACGCAGCACTACGCCATGTCGCGCGTAAACTACGCAGAGTCGCGCAATGAATGATAATACGGGTGAACGACCGACCGTAGGCGTAATAAATACGGGGAAAAGATAAATAAATAACATGAAAACGGGAAATCACAAGCTAAAGAAGCTAAAATGGAAACTTAGGCTTAACGAGGGTCAGACTCGGATAAATGAAATTTACCTTTTCAATGATTCTACCTGTTCAGTAATTCCTTCCGTTTTAGTGAACGCTCCCATTTACTCACCTAGCGGGGACCCGCGCGTAGCGCGGGTGTCCCGCTAGTATACTTAATTAGCCCCGTGACCATGTTGACCAGGCCCTTAAGCATTAGCCACCCTTAAAAAAATAAACAGAGGTCCACTTGTTTGCTATTTTCTCGAAAAAGGTCCGTTTTTTTGGAAGTTCCGCATCCCCAATAAATCCTCTTACGGACCTGATGTTACAGCTGGCATGTACTTTTTGACCATGTTGACAGATGGCCCAGCGTGTCATGTGGGATTCTTATTATTATATTGTGATGTAATTAATGAGATGCAAATTATTTGTCATTAATGATATGCAAATTATTCAATAATACACGTTCCAAGTTTATTGACTATGATAATTGAAAAGAATCATTTCAGTTCAGGATCATTTCTCCAATTGGGTTTTAGCTGCAAGCATCGGTGAGTTATAGTTTGCTATATAAAATTATTGTTATAATATTATTAATAATCATTATTAATGTTCTATGTGCTCTCAAAATATCAGGAGCTATCATACAAACCACTGAACCAATACTAGGCTTGTTTGTACTCAATTTAATGCATTTTGTATGCTGATTCCCAATATGATCATGAAAATTTAAATTCTGAAATGTTTGCATTAAAAAATTAAACTTGTCGTCTGCACAGCCGAGTGGAGAGAGAGTTAATAATAATCCGCCTATTGCTACTACAGCATCGTTCGTCGTTTATTAGAGCCTTGGTTTTACGCGGGAATGACCCGAGAAGTTTAACTTGAATTGGCAATGATAGTACACCGCGAAATGGCATTATGCTCCCCTGTCCAGGATCTATGTACGAATCAATTTTCTTGCTATAATGGGGAGAGGGGTTCAATTATTTGAAAAGGAATAATAGAATCAACGCATTCTACTCATATTTTAGGTAAAAAATTAATGGAAAAATGGAACTGCATCACATCTTGTGGATTATTGCGATAATCTGCAGAGTACAGAGTGTATCATCGAAACGTCAGGAGTGAGACTGATGAGCAGCGATGTGAGGCAATTTGTGAAGACTGCTTCACGAATCCCGATGATTCATTAAAACGGATGGGATGCTTGGAGAAATGCATTGCAGAGGGAGTAGATCAGTTTGCCTGTCCAGGTAATCTTTGTTGAAAATAAAAGTAATAGTGTAATACTATCACGTCAAGCACTTTATTTGAAGTTATTTTATTAACGTTGATCAAGTCACCTATATTTTTGTATCGCACTGCTCCATTAATAAACGCCTAATTCTAAAATAATACTTCGTTTGTTTAAATTTCCGGAGAGCCCCTATAAATTGTAATACTTCGGTTTGTGTTATTTATTCATTCATATCAAAGGGAGCCAATCTTTTCTTAGTGCAGTGTCAAAGCCTTCCACAAGCCTCGCAACAGAGATTGAAGATTTCTTCGTAAGGAAATCGGCGTTGTTCTCGGCAAGAGATTTCGAAGGTTTACGAGCTTTATTTACTGAAGATGCCATTTCGATCATTGATCGTCAGAAGCCTGTTATCGGACCAGTCGGTAAATATAAGTAACTATAACTAGTCAACTGACTGGTGCTAACTAATGTAAGTAATTCACTTACGTACTAACAAAACCAACATGTGTGTACCATGTATGGCACAAGACACACCCTTCAGGGACGCAGCCCTAATAGGCCCACATGCGCAGAACCCTAGTCACTCTACGTATATTAGTAACCATCGCAGCCAATATCAATTCCCCAAGTTTCGTAGACCGGGGCAATTAGCAGTAAGATCCTTACCCAGAGGTTCGAGGAATTGAAATTGTCCACGAGAACCAAAATAGTACCATTATAGCATTTATGCCCCTGTCAGACTGTCATACCGCCTGCAAGCGGCAGGACGTATCCGTCAATGGCATATTATTTAGGCTTAAAACTGTACGAGGGTCGGTCAGTATGTAATGAAAGTTGATTTCTGATCCCATTGTATGGATTATTTTGATGGTATTTCTCTACGATCACATAAACACCACACCCTTAATTGTCTTTCAAACAAAATCAAATCAATCAAAAATTATATCACACACTTGATTTCGTAACAGCATTATCATAAAATCAATGGTCTACAGCCACTGGCTGAAAATAAGTCGTTTTTAATCGTTTTAAGAGGCTGAAATGACCAAGCAAACACAAAACGTTTTTAAAACGTTCTTACCCGGTTATAATTTGGATTTTTGGTTTTGTTATATGTCAGGTTATAATTATAAAGGTCAAGAAAACGTTTTAAAACCTTTTGTATGAAAACACAGTACAAAAACATTTTTAAAATGTTATTGTAAAATATGTTTGCAAACATTTTTCCAAATATTTTGTCAACATGTAATTAACATTATGTTAGAATTTTTTGCAGTAAGTTTTCAAAAACCGTTTTTGAATGTTATGAAAACGTTTTAAACCCTTTATATACCCTTTATATAACCCGACATTCACACGTTTTCTGACAACCTTTTCTAACCTTTTCCGAATGATGTCCAAAATGTTTTGTGTTTGCTGGGGAGGTATTTTATTTGTATTATTTTTTATGTTTTAGAAAAGGCGCACTATATAGATATAGTTTAATATTCCCATGTGCATTTTGTATCTTAGCCAGAGCACAACAAATAAGAGACTTCTTTATTGCAAATCCCGACACCGATCATTCACGTTCTGAACCCATTGACTTCGGTGAGGAATATGGAATCATCTGGGCCAACGTTATCCACACTGACTATAATAAGCACGACAAGCCGATCTTTTCATTGAGGTTAGTAGGCCTATAAACATAAGGTTGACCTACTCAATTTTAATTTGGTTAGTGACATTCATCCAAGAGTCTGGAAATAGGACCCATGTTAATGGATATACCCTGAACTTAGCCCAGATCTTGGGCCATATTTTGAATCTGTGTTTGAATGTTTGAAATTTGAGAAGGTTTTGAGAAAAAAAATACCCATCTATATAAAAATTATGGAAATACATAGTTTTATCATGAAAAAACATACTTTATAAATCTGACTAATAATTGGCACATCAAGTGTATGTTAAAACAACTAATGAAAAATGTGTCGAACTTATTTATCTTATTTATAATCTCATTTGAACAGGTATATGGTTGTCCTCAGACGCGTCGGTACCGAGCTTCAAGAATACGTTCTTGCCCTGTTTCATTAAGTATCTGCTTTATTTGTCTTCAGCGCCATACAGCAGTATAATGGTCATTGGATTCTACAACTGCTTTATAGCTCATTAATATAATAACCCCTAGTTAATTGTTTCAATAATGCTATCTACTGAATATAACTCTGAATAAATCGGGTCAATAAGGATATCTACTGAAATTATACTGAAGACAACTAATACATAATGCTATCTACATGTATAAAAGATAGCTAATTTCAGATCATGTTAATAATGATATCTACTGACGATGGGTAAAGCTATAATGTGTGATTTGGTCCACAGCGACGCCCTCAATATTCATTTTGAATAATTGTAATACCCAATTGGTGTACTAAAAAAACCATGATAAAAGCCTGAACTGCTTTGATTACAGTAAACTTTAAGGGGGCTGGCATTTTCTTCAGAAGGGGGGGTCCCAAAAATACAGGGGGTCATAGAATTTTCAGACCAAAAATAGGGGGGTTATAATTTTCTTTAACACCCAAAATAGGGGGGTTATAGAATTATTAAGGGTTGGTGACTCAAAATTTTCGCGCGCGCGCATTCTTTAACTTCCCAATTGAAATATGCATACAATATATGCACAATTTTTACACACTACACGCGCCTTCTTTACACTTACAATAAAATTTTTAATGCGCTCCACACACTTTCTTCACTTTTTACACGCTCCGTGCCTTAGTTCCGGCAATGAATAATTTTTCTTGAGTCTGTGAAATAAATTTGTTCGACCCGCAATAGGGAGGGGGGTCGTAAAAAAATTGACTCCGGTCACCGACATATTTGGGACCCCCCCTTCCGAAGAAAATGCCAGCCCCCTAAGGGGACTCGATCTTTCATCACATCAGTGTCTTTATTATTTGTTTGAAACCTTTCCCAAACGTTCGTGCTCTTCATGCATAAAATGGCTAAATCTATCTTTACAAAACGCGTCTTTTTTAGTAAACAAAAGGCTAAAGATGGCATTATGAGATTTATCATTTATCATTACACTCATCCACTCAACTGCCACCGTGGACGAGCGGTAAAGCGCTAGACGCGTAATCAGAGGAAGTTCCGAATCGCTGGTTCGAATCCCAACGAAGCCTGTGGAAACTTTTTTCTTCAAAATTCATGATCGCATTCCGAAATGAGTCACTTGTCGGTAAATCATGTATCGTGTCCTTAAGGGATCTAGAATGAGCGTTTATGGCGTTTCGACAGTATTTTTTGTGGGACATGAGAGCACCTCAGACGTATCGAATCGCATTCTGAATACGAAGCATGTCTTTCTGGTATCAAATAATTTTCATTTTTTGAAATTCACGATATAATACAAATTTTATGACAAATTATTAAGACTCAGGGTCTCTTATTTTCAAGCAAAATTTTAAATATGCGGACAAAGTCAAAAAAATAGAAATCCTTGATTCTTCTAGCATAGAAAGGGTTTAGGTGGGACATTTTCAAAATGATATTAAAAAGTTGTATTTGGCCAGTTGGTAAAATAACGGGCAAAACAAATTTGAGCCGAAAATGACCAAAAATTGCATTTTTCATTTTTGAAAAAAGGTAAAGTTTGGTCTTATGCTACAACTATATAAGATGCGATAAATTTTCTGTTTTTTTATTTTAGGATAGAGACATGCTTTGTTATTCATTGTAAATGAAGAAAGAGTGTGTCACTCTTCGAAAAGATCCTGCAAATTTAAGTAGAAAAAGTACTTTTTTGGGCAATAATCATAAGCGTCATTTTACCCCGACTTTGAAGGGGCATAAATGTAAAGGTAGGATTTGTATGTTGAAACTGTATAATGTCATAGTTAGAGTAAACCCTTGTTAACTGATATATCCTTTTCAAAAATTGGGTTCTTAACTATTTTAGAAGTTCTGGCTTTTCAAAAGTACCAAGTTTTTAAAAAAATTCAATTTTTTCACAAGGGGATTTACAGTAAAAAAATAGTTTCATTATTTTTTTTAATTATTACTGAAACTAATTGTATTAAAAGAACTTAATGGGATTTAATTGAAGAAAGTAACGATTCTAATGGTACAAACAAGCTATACAGAAACCAAATGCAGAAGCATTGTTAATGAAAAATGCAATAGAGGGCAGCGCTGGGTGACGGGCTGCGTTTAGCTGAAAAGGCAATCAGAGGCCGGTACAAACAACAGTTCATCAATTATATATTATAGTATATAGCTGGTAAATGGTAAGTGTCCGATTATTAATTCTCCAGTGGTTAACTTCTACGACTCTACTCAGGGAGGTAAATAACATGTTAACTGGGTGGGCAAATGCCTACCCAGTAAATTATTTTGCCCACCCAGTAAATTCAACTTGCCCATTGCCCAAAAGTGCCCACCCAGTAAATTAGTTTGCCCACAACAAATTGGGCACCATAATATTTATCATAAAACTAGTACCAACGTGCATATCTTGAAATCAACTTGCATTTTGAAAGTGATGTTGAATAATGAAAGTGATGTATCTTTCCTTAACATTTGCCAATTTATTCATTTACCATGTTTACCATGTTTACAACTTCGGAGCAGGAATAATTATCACACAATATAAAATGATATATAAGAAGCCAAAAATTAATATAATTTTGAGCAATTTCCACAGAGTTTGCTAGTAATTAAAAAAGAAGATATTCCGACCGACCGACCGACCCAATTGTTAAAATTCATTTGAGGGCAAGGAAACAATTTTTTTTCTTGGCCTTATGGGGAGGGTAAAGTCCACTTTTTACATCAAAGCCAACTTCCACGCAAAACCAGGTCTACATTTCCGAAAATCCAAAGGCCCAGGCCCGTACGCAGGATTTCATTGGGGGGGGGTGCTGATTTTGAAAAAGTGGACCTTTTTTTTCCAAATTTTGTGAAAAGTGGAATTTCTTCCTAAAATTTGGACCTTTTTGTCCCAAAAGCGTAAAACGCTGATTTTTTTGGCTCGCTACGCTTGCAAATTCTGAAATTTTTGGACTTTTTGTATACTTTTCCAAATTTGGGGGGGGTGCGTCGCACCCCCCGCACCCCCCCTGCGTACGGGCCTGCCAAAGGCCTTTATGAAATTAATTATCGCTGCCCACCCAGTAAATTATTTTCCCTAATTTGAGGGCAAAAATAAATTAAATTGCCCACCCAGTAAATTATCCTTATTTACCTCCCTGACTCTACTAGTAGTGTGAGCTCAACTGGTATATTCAGTTTCCCCGAGGAAACATGTACAGAGACATACATCAAATCATCAGCGTTAGAAGCTCATATTCTGTCAGGAAAACATGACCGGTACAAAGTTTCAGGAAACACAGGTGGGCAGCATTGTATTCTAGCTGAACCAACAACAGAATTATGTCTTGGATGGGCCTTGAAATCAGGCAGAAAACATACCAGGTTTTCTAACAAGCAGAAAGAATTTCTCATAAAAAGGTTTGAACATGGAGAGATCACTGGGAACAAAGATGATCCTTCTAGAGTCGCTAAGCAAATGCGTTGTCTGAAGAATGAAAATAACGAGAGGGTGTTTAGTGCAAGAGACTATCTGACGCCACAACAAATAAGTAGTTTTTTCTCCAGACTTTCAGCCAAGAAAAGAGCAAATGGAGATTTAGAGGAGATAACTGATGATCTGGAAGCTCCAGCAGACAGCGGTGTTTCAAGATAGCCTAAGACAAGTGGTGCAGGAAGTTTCTCATCCTATAATTGTTGGTGAAATAAATGTATGCCGCTCTGTAAAAATTCACAAACTTCAAAGTTTGAGCATAAATACCCTCAAAGACATCTGTTCCTCACTTAACATTGACACTAGTGATGTTAGCATTCGACGAAAGGCACCATATTTGGACAAAATTACGATTGCTGTTAGTGATTGTTCATGTTCTCACTAGGTTAGATTTAGTTGGCACTAGCGTCAAATTTGTCGACAATGCCTTGAGCATACCATAAAATACTGTCTTTTTTTTTATTTCTTTATTTCAAATTGCTTGTTCACTCATCGGAATGCCAGTTGTTGATTTGCAAACTATAGAAACAACTCGTAATTTACCAATTGACATCATTTATAATCCTTTAAATTATGGCATGCACATAATACACTATAATGTAGATTGTATTGTAGCTTTATTATAACATTAGGCCTACTCCAAAGTAGTGACGAAGTTGCCTAGCTCTGGTACTGTAGTTACATGGTTAAATCTATCACAAACTGTATGATCCTGGTCAAAATATATCCCCCTTGCTTTCCTCAAGGTAATCTACCTTAATTTTCATCATGTTCATATGGCAATTCTATTTCTTGACATTTTTGCCTATAATTCTATACACTAGATGGATGATTGTCTAATATAGATAACAAACATGGCGGGAAAGATTGTTGATTTTGACAAAGTTATTCTGGACGCCAAATTTTATTTTGTTGGAAAAGTACCATTTATCATTAATTATCAATTGGATGATAATAATAGACAGATACCCACATAATTAGTGGCAACACAATTATCAACAACGTAACTTACCCTACTTTTCGGTTTGAGAATATTAATTGTTAATGGGGGTGGGAGTTATTTGACCAATAATGTGGCTATGAAAATTTGCATACATACTTAAGTGGAAGTCTATGGATAAGATATGGGTCAATAAACATTTCTCGGTATGTTATTTGTAAAAATCTGACCAATAAATGATTACGTTTACTGTAAGAGTGCTATGTAATTAGCTAATTTTAATCGAAAATAGTGAATTTTCGTATAAGTAAAATTTCGCTATGGGGTACAGACCCCATTTTTTTTTATTGGATGATTTATCAACCCCATTCATGGTTATTCTCATTCACTCCCAGACTTAAATCAGCAAACCCTACCTTGAGAGTTATTGACTTTTAAACTTATAGTACTTTTACTAAAGAAAAAAAGTGCAAAAAAGCGGGATTTTGCATTGCGTATTGCGCAATATTATGGATGATTGAAAAAAATGGCAATACTATTTTTGTAACATGTAATGTATAGGTATTTATCAGAAGAAATTTCAATTATCCTGTACTTACAGCAATTTTGTTACAGTCGGCCGAAAATGAGCCTCTTTCAGTACTGCGAAATTGAAAAAACTGACTTTTTCTGTAGCCAACTTCAAAGGCCCGTTGTCATGGCGACAATGAACATTTGAATTTTTATCAAGCTACATAATCATTAGACCCAATAACCTTTCCTGTCATAAGATTTGGACAAAATCCATTGACCTTCATTTTTTGGCTTTGGCCGCACCTTGCTGAATTGGTACAGACATCCAGTCTTAAAATTTGATATTTTTCAAATTTTTGATATATAACAGTCCTCGAAATAAATTTTATAAATCTAATGATATATTCTTAAAGTGTATGTAGCTGGGAGGAAAAGCCGACGATCAATTGAAAATTTTGACCTTTTATATTGAAGATATGGATTTTTTCCCCAAAAGACCTATTTTTTTTTTTGGTGTTTTGGGAAAAAAAATCCATATCTTCAATACGAAAGCTCAAAATTTTCAATTGATCGTCGGCTTTTCATCCCACCTACATACACTTTAAGTATAAATCATCAGATTTGTAAAGTTTACTTCAAGTACTGTTAAATATCAAAAATATCAATTTTTAATGATTTGCCATAAAATGTGTATTACATTGCGAATTTCAAAAAATCAAAATTAGTTGATATCAGAAGGCCATTCTTCGTATTCAGAATGCAATTCGATATGCCTGATGTGCTCTAATGTCCCAAAATAAATACTGTCCAAACGTTCATACCCCTTCCCTTAAGTTTTATAATAAACCCAGACATCTCCGGTTTCATTCATCGTGTTCACCGATCGACTGATGGCTGACACGCCTCGTGCGTGTGTATCATTGAATCATTGACGTATATAATGTACGTGTGTATATCGCTATTCGTTATACGTTTTATTTATACGTCCCAGTTGCGTGAAGCTCCGCTCAAATCTCACTACGGTGTTTTTGTAATTATGATGCTATGTGTGAAATGACCAACAACTTGATGTGTGAAATGACCAATAACTTGATGTGTGAAATGAACAAGAACTTGATGTGTAATGACCATCAACTTGATGTGTGAAATGACCAACAACTTGATGTGTGAAATGACCCACAACGTGATGTGTGATATGACGAACAACTTGATGTGTGAAATGACCAACATCTTTATGTGTGAAATGAACAACAACTTGATGTGTAATATGACGAACAACTTGATGTGTGAAATGACCAACATCTTTATGTGTGAAATGAACAACAACTTGATGTGTGAAATGACCAACATCTTTATGCGTGAAATGAACAACAACTTGATGTGTGAAATGACCAACAACGTGATGTGTGAAATAACCAACAACTTGGTGTGTAATATGACGAACAACTTGATGTGTGAAATGACCAACAACGTGATGTGTAAAATGACCAACAACTTGATGTGTGTATGACCAACAACTTGATGTGTGAAATGAACAACAACTTGATGTGTGAAATGACCAACAACTTAATGTGTAATATGACCAACAACTTGATGTGTGAAATGAACAACAACTTGATGTGTGAAATGACCAACAACTTCATGTGTGAAATGACCAACAACTTGATGTGTGAAATGAACAACTTGATGTGTGAAATGACCAACAACTTGATATCTAATATAACCAACAACTTGATGTGTGAAATGAACAACAGTTTGATGTGTGAAATGGCTAACAACTTGATGTGTAATATGACCAATAACTTGATGTGTGAATGACCAACAACTTGATGTGTGAAATGAACAATAACTTGATAAAAGACGATGGCTATTACGTGTGGCAGTTCTTCGTTATTGAATTAACAACCATAATTACAATAAATGTGTTTTGATTCTTTACATTAGCCCTATCAAAATAAGCACACGCAACATTTTTTTCCTCACAGCATAACAAACAAGCCAAAGTCGTAGGCCTGACTGTCACGTCAAAATATTTTGTAATTCGTGACTTGAACACCTTCAATATTCAATTATATGAGGAATGTAGTATCGACGAGGCGCCATAGGGGCAGTGGGGTGTGTGTGTTTTATTATATGCCATATACCACATGAGCCACTCATTCCTTTTTAAAGGAATTTTTTTTAAATTATTTCATCCAAAATTATCAAAGAACCTATAGATTTATATATTTGACAGCCAACCCTCAACTGCCTATATTTTGAATTACAGGATATTTATAACTGACATTTTGTTTTTGACAGTTTTGGAGGGTACTTTTGACTTTGACACTTTTTGTCAAAAATCTGGCTCCATGAAAATCAAACAAACAAGAGAACTATCAAAGAAAGATAATTTATGATAGGAAAACTGTCAAGATTATTGAAAAAGACCTATTGCAGGAGACAATGTTGTCATTTTCCTAAGCAGTTATTTTTCTCTGATACAGCAGTAATTCTTATACTGGTTTTTAAAAACAAGGGAAGAGGCTTTATCAGGCTTACACATTGTACACTGGAACATGGAAACATTCAAACTCAATTTAGAATTACACTCACATATAGTCGTATTTAGTGATTGTATTTGTAAGTTGTTATCGGTTGAAATATTTATATACGAATAAAACTATATAAATATGGGAACATCAGTATATTATGACCAGGTTATGGGGACTTTATGTTGCAGTTGATGTATGGTGTGTTATGTGGGCATTGATGAATGCATGTATAGGACTGTAAAGAATACTATGTAAATACCAATACTGCCCCCAATAACGTAAATCCATTTAAAATATTTTTAAAAAAGGGGGCGTTTTGGCTTGAATTTTTTTTATAAAGTTTTGCAAGTAGATGTTTAGTGGAAACCTGTTAGGCATTAATGGGAACCTGTTACATACCGGGGTTACATATCGCGGGTATCAGTATAAAAACTGACTAAAATGCAATAATATGGCATAATATGACTGCGGGGTTCTATACCTGGACCCCACAACCAGTTTTGGCATGTTATGGCATAATATGACTGCGGGGACCTATACTTGGACCCCACAGGCAGTTTATATATTAACATAATGTCCCCATCACTTTATTATTTTTATGTTTTATTGGTAAACCAGTACAATGTACACATGGCTTTAAGTTACGTTGATACCTCTACCTCTAAGGGGGCTGGCATTTTCTTCAGAAGGGGGGGTCCCTAAAATACAGGGGGGGACATAGAATTTTCAGACCCAAAATAGGGGGGTTATAATTTTCTTTAACACCCAAAATAGGGGGGGCTATAGAATTATTAAGGGCTGGTGACTCAAAATTTTCGCGCTTCCCAATTGAAATGTGCATACAATCTATGCACAATTTTTACACACTACACGCGCCTTCTTTACACTTACAATAAAAATTTTAATGCGCTCCACACACTTTCTTCACTTTTTACACGCTCCGTGCCTTAGTTCCGGCAATGAATAATTTTTCTTGAGTCTGTGTAGTTGGAAGGGGGGTCATAAAATTTTTCGACCCGCGATAGGGGGGTCGTAAAAAAATTGACTCCGGTCACCGACATATTTGGGACCCCCCCCTTCCGAAGAAAATGCCAGCCCCCTAAGTTTGCATTTAATATTATACAGTGTGTAACAAACTAAAACATCACTTGCCGCTTTAGCTGCAATTTGTCCCTTGTTGGGTGACAAACATCGGTTTATGGGCTCTTACCAGCGGAGGACAAAATGTCCCACAAAATGTCAATGTGGGACATTTTGCCCTCCTCTAGTTCCCCGTGGGATGCTGCCCGACATGATATTATATATATAAGCTGTTTGCCTCATTTGTCAAATTCTCCACCCTTAACAGTCGTCTTGTTCCCTTCCCAGCAAATACAAAAAATGTTTTTAAAACCCTACAAACGTGTTATAAAAGCCGTATTTTTAGTCAAAACGTTAATACATCATTGAAATTTCGGGTTCTTTTTTTTGAATGTTTGGTTTAAAAAAAACCCCGCTACAACATCTTGTTTAAATGTTATTGCAAAATATTTTTGCAAATATTTTTACAAGATATTTTATCAACACTTATTATATTAGAATATTTCACATCAAGTTTTCAAAATGTTTTCTGAATGTTAAAACGTTTTATTACCTCGAGTTGATATAACCCGACATAAAACGTTTTGTGTTTGTTGGGCTTTATGAACATCTCAAAAAAAGTAACTAAGCCCCCTTAAATAATGGCCATTATTCAAAAAGGGGCTATTGTAATACAAATCTGTCAAGTGCGTTGGAAGCAGAATTTATTTCTGCTTATTTTAACACCTCATTTGATACGATAGCCCAGAAAACAATAAAACACAGGTCAATTTAATGTCATGAGGTCCAGATTTGAAAGTTGCACTTACATACAATACAAAAAATACTCAGATATCAATACACAGATTTCCTTCCATTATACTGAATACAAAATCAATACAATTTACTGCAACTTTCAAATCTTGGGTTACATTGCTTTAAATGTACGCTGTGACGTCAATAGTTAGTCACTTGCTACAAATGAGGTGTCAAAATGTGCAGCAATAAATTCTGCTTTCAACGCATTTTACAGATTTGTAAAACAATCGCCCGTTTTTGAATAATGGTCATTATTTAAGGGGGGATAGTTACTTTTTTTGAGATGTTTAGTTTACATGTATACATCAATCTGTCTGTCATGTGCTTCTATTTATAGTAGCGTGGGGGTGAAAACAGCAAATATCTACGCATGAGTTCATTTTGTCAAATCATAAACAAATATCAGAAAAGGTCATTAGAAACTGACATCATTAATCATATGGACCGAATTGATTGATTGTTTACGGCTTCTTCTTTATACACGACTTGTTTATTTTATTTTGTTAATTTGTTTAAATTTCACTGTATGTGTATCCAACTAACAATGCAAATGCTTCCCAATTCCCCTGAACAAACAACCGGCGCGGATTTGGACTGGTACAGGTAACCACTTTACTGTTTTCAAAACTTCCAGACCTTTTCCCCGCCAGGAATTATATCTCATGAAACAAAGACGAGTAGCCTAACTACTTCGCAATGATATTTACCCAAGCACATAACATACAGAAATACTTACGATGCGAAAAATAAAATGTAGAATAAATGTAGATATTTATAAAGCGCTTTATGCCGTAAACAGCCTCAAAGCGTTTTATATTTATTCCACCGACATTAGAATATGTCGGAACCACGTTTGCTACATACAATAGGTGCAGGGTTCATCAGTACAATCGACTGTGACTACCCCCTAGCAGCTTCCCATTGCACCTGGGTGGGGTGAGGCAAGCGAGGCAAAGCGCATTGCCCAAGGGCGCAACACGACGGTGGGACGGGGACTCGAACCCACACACGTCGAGCATGTTGAGCAAGCTCTCAGATTATGAGTCCAAGGCCGTAACCACTGAGCCACCGTGTCATACAAAACGAAACAAATGATCAGGAAACATTGCAAAAACACAGAATATATTGCTTCAAAAATATGAGACATTGGTTCCGCGCAGTTGTTTTTGTTCCGTAGGAACGATATGCTCAGATTGATCAAAACACCCAGTACCAGTTCTCATCATATCCTGTTTGTAAAACTTGCTTGAAGCGTGAATTATATGTATGAGAAAGAGACTGTAAAGAGGTAAAATGCTGCCTCTCGTACACTAGGTTGTCAAATAGTTGCTTGGTTTAATAGTCATAAAAGTGCATGGAGGCCAGGAGATGTAGCAGAGACAATCACCTCAGTTTAGTATGTAACAAGGCATCTCATTGGTCCTGCTGTTTTACATCACAATGGCCGAGTTCTCAGTTCATTGACTCTTAATCTGTATTAACGTTATTGGATCTTGGGATGTGACAGCAAAGTAATGACAGAAATACAATACTCTCATACCCAAAGCCAACTAATATTTTTTACCATTTAAATTTTGTAACTTTACCTTGCAGAGATTCGGCTAAATTTATAAACTGGTAATGATTTATGTGTATTTACTTTCACGAACTTGCCCTAAATGAACAGTGAGTGCACTGCCCTTTGGTGGGAGCTCACCAAGGAAATTGAGTCCACAAGCATCTAGGCATACTACTAGTAAACTGCATACATGCACTACAGTATTTTTGTGAATGAAGATTGAAGTAAATATTCTAAAATACTTAGTTTGTAAATCATTTAAACCATGATATATCAAAAGTGTTTCATTAACACCGTTCACTTCCACAGAATATATCAAATTTAATTCTACTAATTCTAAGCCAACATTCATCATAGACAGTTCTCTCTCTGGTTCTCTCTACTGGATATGCATTCAGCTAAAAAGACCTCAAGTTCATAAGGTCATTGTCCGAACTGGGCTAGGTACGTTGTCATAGCAACTAATGGATTCTACCACATGTTTGTTACGCCAGTGCACCGGTCCCACAACATGCCATTTAACAACTGCTTTATTGCGTGTTTCTACACCCCATGCAAGTAGTTCAGCTAAATTAGATCAATGTTAATCGTTTCCATGAGTCAAGAAAGAGTAGATTTTGATTTATTTTCAATACCAGTAGGCCATAGCGGAACGTTGTCCTTTTTAAGGACTCTTCTTGTTTATCGTAAGTTTATAACATGTGACCTCAGTGGGGCCATTCAAACTTTCTGAGTACTTGGCACTTTTAAGAGCCATATTTTAAGCTCCTCCCATGTTCAAAAAATTGGTACATTGCAAGTGTATTTCAGCTGTGATGAATGTCAATTGCTGACGAAGTTTAGGAAATATCACCTCAAACCTATATAAATTTGATAATAACAGAACAATGTTGCATAAAGTCCGAAATTGTGTCCCCCACAAAGCTCAAATTCAGCCTCCCTAAATCCGCCATTTTAGGCAAATTCGCTACATTATTATCACCATAATGTAAAGTCATGGAAAGCACATGTTCTATCAAACAATTATTTTACACCATCTCCCGACACACCGCAATTAATATTTAGCCCGTGCGGTTTATGCAGACCACTTCCATTCAGTCCATGTCAAGAATATCCAATGTTGTATTTGGAAGAAAATAGTCCTATCCTGTTCATATAATTATAATAACATGTTCAAATCAAGAAAGTTTCTCTTAAATAAAAACACTGCCTAACATGCACAAAATCCACCTGATATACAAAGGCAAAATAATTAAAGCTAAATTTATTCTTAAAGGAGTCCAAAACAAGAGATTAAAGGCTTATTCAGCGATTTGCTCATTCAAAAAATCGTAAAAAGCATCAAAATTCAGTTATTACACTTTTGTTATTAGCATAGATGTGTTAACATAGTCTGTCAGTAGTTAATAAGCCGAAAGTCATGTAATAAAGACAAAATAGCACTTTTTGTTACATGAAACTGTGATATCTCCACGTACGTAGAAAAATCTATTATATGATTTTGAATGGTGTTGCAACTTTGTCAATACTGTAGTTTTCCTCATATTTTGCCAAATATTTCATTAAAAAAAATACCAAATGACAATTTTAATGACTTATCCTTCACGTTTAAGCATTTTATACAGACTTTAATCTTTTATTACACTTTCGCTGGGATCACTGAATAGGCCTTTAAGTCTTGCTCTCTTTAAGGGAAAAGTCAACGCAAATCAAATCAAATAATAATAATAAAAGTTTTAAGTGTTCGGATATTTATTGTGCACAGTATAGTTTGTTTACAAACAAAGATGATTGTTACAGTTTCCTACATTACTCATCATGACTTAACGGTTTCACCAGTTTGGTAAAATTGTTTGCGGCTTATAAAAAAGTCTTTTTTTGTGTGTTATATTGGGTTTTTTCAACTATATATAATGGGCTTACTGATGATTCAACTTAATTATATACAATTAGTCTTTGCAACACCGGTCAATGGAAACAGAAACGAGTCATATACTTTAACCAGGTTAGACTTTATTTCTTGGTATAGTTGACAAAGAATACGCTTAATAAAGGAATACTTCAGTAATTAAAGGGACTGCTTTGTTTGATGCTATTTGGTTTAATTCTATTTAATTAACCTGAATATATTAATCTAGGACATGTATTGTTAATTCAATTGAAATGGTGAGGGTTAGTCTGAAATGAACAATGGTAAACTAAACAATATAATCTGTTGACACAACATTATAGGCATACCCGTATTGGAATCGATGGGAATACTTTACTAGATGAATCATAATTATTTGTTTACATTACACTCTCATATTTCTTACTGTAATATACATACATAATAGAGATTAGTGCCTGTTCGATTTATTGTGTTTAGTATTTTGGTAACATTCCACAATTACCCCACCACACCCCCTCTAAAAAAACAAAAAACAACCCCACCTTAGAATATTATACGTGTTAAGGACAAACGAAGTTAAGCATGTCTATATCCATATTGGGACTGAAATACAAAAGATTTTCCAATTTTTTTTCTTTCCTTACATGAAATATAAATTTCACTTGGAGTATAATCTTTGATAAGGAAAACCTTCCCCATATATCATTACATAATCTGTCTGAATGCTTGTGATTTTACATTCCAATGCGGAGTGAGGGTCCCTCCCTAGACTTAAACTGAGTCAAATTAGTTTGAGATGCTCTAAACTTAAAAAAAACACCCATTTTTACCGAGATTTTTGTGTTAAAAATGGGTCCAGCAGTAATAGCTAATTATCCCATTTCCCCCCATGCATATGAATGGTACATGATGCTAGAGCATTAAAATGTTTTGTTAAAACTAAACAATCTCACAGTTTACCAAAGTTTAAGAATAGTATTGTTTTAGATGTTTTGAACGCCTGAAGAAAAGCACGATTAAAAATACCACTATAATCACATGGCAAATAAGCATTGTTTTCATGGCGTTCTCTAAATTTTTCCGCCAGTATATCCCAATTGACACTAACTTCCTTTTGAGATTGTATTTCTTTGTTACCATGGAAATGAGCATACGCCCTTTTGTTTATGCACCGCCACGTATACTCACCGACCATGCTTTACTGTCTCGAATCTTTTGATTTTTAAAGGGAAATTTTGTGGGGTCAATGGAAACGCTTCAATTACCTTGATAAATCTGAAGTATTTTAAGGGAATATCAATGAATGGCCTGGATAATAAATTGAACCTGTATACTTGGCATACTTCAAGTATTGTTGAAAATTATTATGCATAAAATAGGCTTGTTTAATGTCTCTTAACTTAGTGCTAGAATATCCACATAAATGGTGAAACCTTTTCCTTAACGGCCTTATTTGCTACAATTTCAATTATTGTGAATCTATACGAGTCCATTAAAAATCAATCAGACATCGATTACTTCAACGCTCTAATAGTAACCGATGGACACCAAGACAACAATAGGGCTACATTATAGTTTTAAGATTTTTGGTCAAAATTTTCAGTCGAGCAATTCTAAGGAATTCAATATTGTACTATTACAGTTCGACAGGTTGGTGGTTCTTGCATTACATGTATGCACCAAATAGGAATAGAAATCCAGATGTGTTCCCTTTAAAGTAAACTCAAGAACTATGACATCTATATAACTCGTATTTAAATTCCTTAAAGGTAACCTGATTGACAGCCTCATCCCCCACGTTACCCCATCAAAATGCAGATTTTGGTATCAGGTGACGGCTCATATTTCTTATTAACGTACTGAAATTTGGGGTTCTAAATCGGTATATTTCTGAAGAAATCATAAAAAGCTACTGAATTAGTCTTAATTGTGGTATACAACGTTTAATTTGAAACTAATTCAACAGTTTTTTTGATATCTTTGGAAATACACCGATTTGGAACTCCTAATTTCAATATGTTAATGAGAAAATATGCTCTTTCATAAGTTTATTGCAGGATCATGATGGTTATCATTAATAAAAACACTATAGACTACCAGTATCACGCTGTATAAATGTCAGTAGTTCCATAAGGTATTAGTCACATTAAGAACATGTACAAGTTCGTTTTGCATGAATGCTTGAAAGGGACAACATTCCACAATTACCCCACCCCACCCCTCTAAAAAAACAAAAAACAACCCCACTTTAGAATATTATACGTGTTAAGGACAAACGAAGTTAAGCATGTCTATATCCATATTGGGACTGAAATACAAAAGATTTTCCAATTTTTTTTCTTTCCTTACATGAAATATAAATTTCACTTGGAGTATAATCTTTGATAAGGAAAACCTTCCCCAAATATCATTACATAATCTGTCTGAATGCTTGTGATTTTACATTCCAATGCGGAGTAAGGGTCCCTCCCTAGACTTAAACTGAGTCAAATTAGTTTGAGATGCTCTAAACTTAAAAAAAAAACCCATTTTTACCGAGATTTTTGTGTTAAAAATGGGTCCAGCAGTAATAGCTAATTATCCCATTTCCCCCCATGCATATGAATGGTACATGATGCTAGAGCATTAAAATGTTTTGTTAAAACTAAACAATCTCACAGTTTACCAAAGTTTAAGAATAGTATTGTTTTAGATGTTTTGAACGCCTGAAGAAAAGCACGATTAAAAATACCACTAAAATCACATGGCAAATAAGCATTGTTTTCATGGCGTTCTCTAAATTTTTCCGCCAATATATCCCAATTGACACTAACTTCCTTTTGAGATTGTATTTCTTTGTTACCATGGAAATGAGCATACGCCCTTTTGTGTATGCACCGCCACGTATACTCACCGACCATGCTTTACTGTCTCGAATCTTTTGATTTTTAAAGGGAAATTTTGTGGGGTCAATGGAAACGATTCAATTACCTTGATAAATCTGAAGTATTTTAAGGGAATAGCAATGAATGGCCTGGATAATAAATTGAACCTGTATACTTGGCATACTTCAAGTATTGGTGAAAATTATTATGCATAAAATAGGCTTGTTTAATGTCTCTTAACTTAGTGCTAGAATATCCACATAAATGGTGAAACATTTTCCTTAACGGCCTTATTTGCTACAATTTCAATTATTGTGAATCTATACGAGTCCATTAAAAATCAATCAGACATCGATTACTTCAACGCTCTAATAGTAACCGATGGACACCAAGACAACAATAGGGCTACATTATAGTTTTAAGATTTTTGGTCAAAATTTTCAGTCGAGCAATTCTAAGGAATTCAATATTGTACTATTACAGTTCGACAGGTTGGTGGTTCTTGCATTACATGTATGCACCAAATAGGAATAGAAATCCAGATGTGTTCCCTTTAAAGTAAACTCAAGAACTATGACATCTATATAACTCGTATTTAAATTCCTTAAAGGTAACCTGATTGACAGCCTCATCCCCCACGTTACCCCATCAAAATGCAGATTTTGGTATCAGGTGACGGCTCATATTTCTCATTAACGTACTGAAATTTGGGGTTCTAAATCGGTATATTTCTGAAGAAATCATAAAAAGCTACTAAATTAGTCTTAATTGTGGTATACAACGTTTAATTTGAAACTAATTCAACAGTTTTTTTGATATCTTTGGAAATACACCGATTTGGAACTCCTAATTTCAATATGTTAATGAGAAAAATATGCTCTTTCATAAGTTTATTGCAGGATCATGATGGTTATCATTAATAAAAACACTATAGACTACCAGTATCACGCTGTATAAATGTCAGTAGTTCCATAAGGTATTAGTCACATTAAGAACATGTACAAGTTCGTTTTGCATGAATGCTTGAAAGGGACAACATTTTATGTTATACCTAAGTTTTAAAGAATTTGATTTTCCAAATATATCAGGTCACCTTCCTTTAAGTCATTATTCATTTACGTCATATGACTGTTTTTGTAAGAAAAATCTTGACTAATTTAGTAACCATGACAAACGCTTCTAATAAAAAGTGGCTGTAATTAGGCTACGCTTAGTTTAGTATAGTTTACTTTAGTATAGTTTAGTTTAGTTTAATCTTTATTAACGTCACACTCTCACATAGAGACCAGCCAATTCTGGCTTATGAGTGACAAAACAATAACATACAATATAAAAATATGGCATATAATTAATGTTAATTTTACAACTATATAACTTATACATTATCTGTGTTAAAAATAGCAAACTCCATAATTTTGTTTTGTTATTAGTTTCAAAATATGTTCTAGTTTATCTGTGACGTCATACTTCTAATTGAATGGTTAGCAGCCAGCTGTTTCAGGCCATAAATAATACTCAGGGCGTCGGTATGTCACCCAAACAATCTGTACGTCATAGGTAAATTTCACACGCCTTTGCCATAGTATATGTATATGATTTGTGGCATGCGCAGTTGCGCAAGTCTAATTTGGTATAGTTTCTGATTGGATGGCTTGTATGAAAATCACAAGAAACAAGTACAAAATACAACGAGACAAATAAGCAGACAAGCAAACACTTCATTAAAAACCAATCACAACGTTACTGTTACCATATACATTGTCCTCTAAACTAACGTTCATGCAATATTTATTTTATTTATTTATTTATTTATTTATTGTAAGGCTCCCCAGCTAACTTGCCAAGATCAATTTCGGTCATATATTTATTAGATACACATTAGACTGTTAGAATTACAAATATATTTAAACATATTTAAACATATCGCAATATGCTTATAGTATTGGAGGAACTCATATAATAATTTTGGACTAAATCCTTTTTAAAATGCCAAAAGTTTTAATGGCAATTTTAGATGTGTTTCTATCTTCAAAAACAGTTTAAGCAATCTTTAAAAAGTGTGCACAAAGTTAAGTTTAATCAATGGAATAGAAAGAGTAAAATTTGCTTCTATATTCAATTATTTTAATGCACACTTAAAAATAGGCAAATATTGGAATAGAACGAACACAGTGCTAGTTTATTCTTTTAGCATTTCAATTTAAAGATCCATTATCATTTTTCTTTCCCATAGTCCAAACAATTAAGCTTATCAAATTTAAGTGATCTCTAAAAATAAAACAATATTTATTGTCCCTTGTCAGCATGGTCATGGCCTGTTTTATTGTCTCGCGCTTTCACTGTGGGATATCCCGTCGCAAATGTTATTGTACATGCAAAATATAGATTGAAATGTACATTAAAGGTACATGTATTAATATGCAATCAAATAGTATTCATTCATTCGTCATATTCATTGCCAATGAACTGGAAGCATTGACCTTCACTCCCATTGAACCAAAAAGGTTGCCACAAAACAAACTCAAACCTTTTCATGGCAGTTTGATAACCATTTGCATCAGAAAGAATAGTTCGACCTTAACGGTGTTAAACAAAGCGGAAGTTGAAATCTACCAGTAGAATCACTTTCGTCAAAGGGTTGTTTTATTGCGGTGAATGCGGTTGCAAATGGTATAGCCTTTTTAGACACACGCCCAGGTCATGGAATATCGATAGTATTATTTTAGAAAACAAAAGGTGATTCCCGTGTTGTGAGTGTGGACATATTATTGGAAGTACATAACTCTACTGAACTCAAATAAATGTGTGTTTTTCTACAGACTTATGAAGCATTTATCACAAAATGAAGCCAAAAGGAATTGCTTTACTGATACTTATTTTAACTTTCATGCTTGACAATTTTACGACGGCACAAACTGTATTTACAGTGTCAACAACATTACCAGCAACAAGTGGATCGTCACCACGTGAAGGGGATACAGCATATGTTTTAGAATGCAACATACAAGCCGAGAATTTAACAGAAAATGCTACATATACATATTTATGGACTAAGAATGACGCGGTTGTTGCGATAGGCGATCAAGTACATGGAGATTTTTCAGGACGTTTTGTAGTAAGTCTTTCGCAACAAATGAACACACCAGATTTGTACGAACTGACAATTTCAACCATAGAAATTGCTGATAGTGGATTATATACGTGTTTAGTTGCAGAAGGAAATATTGATAACACAACTACAATTGAGTCTATACGAAGTTTAATATTAGCTTCTTCTGATGAGACTATATCAGTGTTGTATTTTCCATCAGAAGATCCAGAGTGTTCTATAGACGTTACGGGACAAATTGAAAATGGCAGAGTAGTAACATTAACTTGTGCTTCGTCTGATGCTGGTAATCCAGAAGTTACACTACAATGGGATGGTTATGCTGATGGTCAAGAGCAGGTAGTTACAAGGCAAAACGGATTAGTTACTTTAGATCAAAAACTTAAAATAGATTTACAGATGGACGAGACAAGTTTCAGTTGTTCTATGACATCACCTGTGTCGTTTCCAGGAGATGAGCGAAGTTGTACTCTTAATCCGATTAGTGTTATCCCAGGATCAGGATATGTGATAATTTCTCTTCGGAACGCTCTTACTCTTATGGGAGAGGATGCAGAATTTCAATGTAGTCTTACTTCTCGTGGTGAAATAAGGTGGTTTACGGAGCCAACTCTCGATGCATCTCGTACTCTGTTAGAAGGTACTGATGTTTATAAGATACTAAGAGTAACAATGGATGATTTGAACACGCGTGTCTTCTGTGAAGGCACTCGTTCCGCCGATGGAGCTGTCATTCGTGAGTATATCGAACTCATGCCATCAACTACAACTCAACCCGTTCCAACAACACGACTAATAACGCCTTCACAACCAACCAATCAATCTGTTGGAATCATTCAAACAACCCCACCTTTACGAACAAGTGAGAATAGTACAGTGTTGACAATGAATTCAACAACTCCAGAAACACCAGGAAAACCTGCAGGTCTTGATATTGTTTTAATATCTGTAGTTGCAGCTGCCGGTGGTTTTGTTCTGCTGGTAGTTTTGATATTCGTCGTCGCATGCTGTTGTTGTTGCAGGAAATCAGCAAACCCAAAGGACATCAAGCAAGCATCTGAATATGACTGGGAAGGCCTGCCGCCTTCTCATGCTCGTACTATGTCTTCAGTAAAGCCTCCGAGTCCAGTTCCAGATCGTGGACCTGATCCTATCATAGTCCGTAATCCAACACATGGTGTTCCTGAAACAGAACTTCTGAGCAATATGCCATATGGGACACATGGTCTTCCTCAAACAAAACTTCTGATCGTTCCACCTAATCAACAAGAAGATCATACGTTGGATATGTCGCCTTCTTTAGCATTCGCTATGAAGAATCTTGTGGACGAAGAAGAGGTCACGGATGATGAAAGTGAATTGGAAGCGGATAGTTTGAGAATACCTCGGGCAGTTGCTCGGGAGCCTCCACAACCACGCGGTAAGAAGATCAAGGAACAAGAAATTCCAAGTGGATCGTTTGTCGCCCGCAGTCATCCGTTCCAAAGAACACCTCTTAATATGGATAGTAGCTTAGAACGTGTAAGTGATAATGACTCAGCATTATATAGCTCTGCTGAACGTTCTAATCCACGAAATAGTAGAGATCCAACGTATGCTCCCCTTGGTGCTCCGTTCGGGTTTAACCAACGTAGTCATTCCCCTAATCCTCCTGACGTAACAGTGGATCGTAGCTCTTCAGGTATCAATATGCCAGATATAACGATAGGTGTTTCGGATTATAGCCCCATAGTGAACGTCAATGGTGCGTCTCCAAACCCGTCACCAGATAATACAGCAATCCCTAAGAAAAAGAAGCTCCCTGCTGGAGCTAGGGCAGCTATTGGGCCATCAAGTGCTCCCAAAGGGTTCTCAACAAAACCAGATCTGCAGACTACAAGACTCTCCGCTGAGATATCTTCACAGGATGCTGTTCCTATGGTTGCAGATACGTCACCTAATAATACGAGTAGAGGGCCAAATATGGCGCCCCCTACGTACGAAGATGTTTCGCGATTAAAAGCTTCTGGTTTGATTAACTCTGGTTTCCACCATGGACCAACCGATACTATGATAGTACATGATACGCCCAAGACTAGTACTAGTGGCCAAGTTAATGTTGATAACACAGGTGCGACTAGAAATAGTAATAACATTAAGTATTTCTAATTTTATTTTGCAAAATATAGAGGTGTTTTTTATTGTTGTTTAAATATGCATGTCTTTGTTTATACAGGGTGTCCAAGAAAAAATGATCGGGTTAATGAATTTGGACATAAGTTGAGAAATAGATATCGGAATCAAATATTTAAAATGTAATCTCTTATCGTGCATCATATACGCAAATTTTATTTGATTCGGTTGACTGGTTGCGAAGAAATTAACGATTACATATTGCATGCATCAAAGCAGTTCATTCCAAGTTTGATAAACAGGTGCTTTTTCCATACTGGCTCACCCCTTCTTAAAGTTTGCGTACCTCATTAAATTTAGTCCTCATTATCTATTTTATAATCACCCGGTATTATTTTTCTGCGACACCCTGTATGTGTTAGTATGTTTGTATATATTCTTCTAGAGGAAACATTTCATATAATGTACTGAATAAGTAAAGAATATTAGAGTATTTGACTTTTAAAAATTGAAATAGAAAAATCTAGAAAAGGAACCATACGGAAGGATTGTAAAGAAATGCGTGTATGAAAGATTGTACCTTTTCCTATTCACATTCTTTCGTATTGGTTTACACATTTGGCGATATTAAAGAAAGTATAAAGATAGAAGTTATTGAAATAGGTTTATTATGTTGTATGTAGAATATCGGCATGTAACCAAAACTTCGGTTCTTGCCACTGAATTACATAATTATATTTGACATGGTCTTGTCACATTTTGTTTCTTGCGTAGCCTACAGGGTGTCTCAATAAAAATAGGCCCTGTGGATCGGGGGACATAACTTAAAATATCGGCAGTAAAATCAAAACTTTCTTGCAGATTCTAAATTCATGAAGTGTCTTCTATAGATTGGTGCATAAATCATCAAAATCTGTTCACTCGTCACTGAGATAATTGGAAAACTACAAATAGACTCATTTTTGGACCTTTCCAATGGGACAATACACATTAACAATAATGTGCTGCATTGTAGAATGGAAGAAATTAATGAAGTTAAGAGTTGACTATAAAGTATTGTTGATAGAAGCATCCAAAAAGATCGATTTTCATTATCTAAATCAATATTGCAAAATAACACCTTGATGTTTTGCAAAATGTCATACTTTGAAAACTTGCTTGATTTATTGTTGTCAATAAGTTATGTAAACGTTTTACAAAAATGATGTTGTTTCGTTAAAATGAACATAGGAGTTTTTGTCCTGCCCAGGGACTTACTGGGGTATTCCATTTGAAATCCATATACCCCATATGGAAGGCATGACCTTAATCGTCCACATAGGGAGTGTGAATTTCAAACGGAGTGACCCATTCAGGTAATCCCATTTGAAATTCACACTCACTATGGGGAAGATTAAGGTCATGTCTTTCATAAGGAGTGTATGAATTTCAACTGGGATAGCCCATGATAGGTGCTCTCCTTTAAATTTACTTCTATGTTTCAATACTTCTATTATATTTTGTTCTCACAAATCGGAAGCAAAGATAATTTTTTTTATATAGTCTAAAATTAATAATTGTGTGTAAATGTACATAATTTGTGCTCAGAATAATTATTATATTATGCAAAATTATTCATGTATATAGATCAATGTAAATACTATGTACAGTAAGGCATATATAGCTATGTACATGTGACAAATTGTCAGATGGTACTAAACTTATACAACAACATAAAATGCCTGTTAAGTAAAGGCCCATTCAGTGATCCCAGCGAAAGTGTAAAAAAATGAACTTGTGTATAAATACAAGTGAAGGATAAGTCATGAAAATTCTCATTAAGAGTCTTTGAAATTAAAAGTTTGGCAAGGAAAGAGGAAAACAGCAGTATTTGCAAAGTTGAAGCCCCATTCAAATACATGTATATAGCTATAATTATTTCTGTAGAGAAATTACATATTACTGAAATGTCTTATTTTGTCTTCAATACACGGCTTTCGGCTCAATCACTAGCAGGCTATAGTGTTGGCACTAACAAGACTATAATACGATATTGATTGATACATTTCGTTAATTTTACTCAAACCTAGCCTTTCTTGGCATATTTATAATTTTTTACATGTATGTTCCAACCGTTACTTAATGTGTTTGGGAAAAACGATCTCTCTTTCCCCACAGCATTTTACACCTCAATTTTCTCTCTGTCTTTCCAACTCACTTTTTCTTTTTCATAGCTCGGTGATTTTTAGGATAATTTTATGGCTATTTAGAAAAAAAAATCTCCACTCAACTTGGCAAGTCTCCAATCAACTTTGCAAGTCTGTCCGCCCGTACCCAGCAAACACAAAAATGTTTTCAAAACGTTTTAAACATGTTATATTTTGGGTTTTGGTTTTTAGATAAAAACGTTTTTATAACATTAAATGTCGGTTTACAGTAAAGGTCATGGAAACGTTTTAAAAACGTTTTGTATGAAAACACACTATACAACAATATTTTTAAAATGTTTTCAAAATGTTATTGTAAAATATTTTTTGCAAATATATTTTTCCAAATATTTTGTCAACACTTAAATAACATTATGCTAGAATATTTGCAGTAGGTTATCAACAAAATGTTTTTGAATGTTATGAAAACTTTTATACCCTTTATATGTCTTTTATGTAACCCGATATTCAAACGTTTCATGGCAACCTTTTCTAACCTTTTGCGAATGATGTCGAAAACGTTTTGTGTTTGCTGGGTAGAACATAAATACATGTAATACAAATATTATTTGAAACGCGTACTTCCTGATTTATTAAAAGTATTCCTTTGAAAAAGCAACCATTTTTTTCATATACAGCCTGTCTCAAAAAAAGTTGTGCAAGTGAAAAGCGCCCGCTTTGGCAATTAGAAAATACCGTTGTGACACGATGCTTACATCAACGTGACGGGCATAGTCTTAGCTCTCAAATACCGTTTGTTCTGTTCAATTTGCTTTTTTAATCTCGAGATATGCTTTATTAACGACGAAAGGGTAAAATCACAATTGTGCCACTTTTACTAGGGAAGAGAGCTTTGCATGTAAATAAGCGATAGCATCAAGTTTATCAAGAGTTTCTTCGTGAAATCAAAAGAATGCATCAATTACACAACACAAATGTTTTTTTACTGTTTTTACTATTTTATCATGATGCAGGAATAATGATTCTCTTTTTTTTTTTTTTAGATAAATAAATATTTCACATTCTGCTGCAAAATTAAATATATGTGCATGTCAATGATTGTATCATGGTAAATACTGTTCTCTTAGAAGACATGTTAAAAGACAAACAAATATTGCACACTAAGGTCCGTATGCACAAAAGAGTTAGAGAGGGTCTAAAGTTAGACCTAGTCTAACTGGAATTAAGTTCCACCAGGAATGGTCCTTTACTCTTATTTCCTTCCTAGAGTAGCTAGCAAATTCTAAAGATTTTAATGCAACGTTCAAAAATAATACAAAATAACATAAATGTAAATGTAAAGGAAAATGTCCTTTCTCATGGTACTAAGTTCCACTTAGATCAGGTCTAACTTTTACCCGGTCTAACTCTTTTGTGCATACTGACCTTATAAGTTTATATTACTTGTTGGGAGAGAAATTAGACAAAATAATGCACGCGCGCTGATGTTGATGCGAATAATGCGTCTAATGCACGAGCCCCGAAGGGAGAGCGCGTCAACATCAGCTATATCATTGATTTACATGTACAGCTCTCTTCCCTAGTAAAAGTGGCACAATTGTGATTTTACCCTTTCGTTGTTAAATAAACATATCTCGAGATTGCAACAAGCAAATCGAACAGAACAAACGGCATTTGAGAGCTAAGACTGCGCCCTTGACGTTGATGTTAGCATAGTGTCACAACAATATTCTCTAATTGTCAAAGAGGGTGCTTTTCACTTGCACAACTTTTTTTGAGACAGGCTGTAGTTTAACCAGTTTTGAGAATAAAAGCAATATAAATTTAACCAATTCGTTTAAAAACTATTATTATTGATAATTCGAGCAATCTGTACTCAATCTTGCCGGATTCCTTGCAAGTTTTGCAAAACAATTTGATAACCCACTAAAGTTGTACGCATACTTCTATGATAATGTTGCATGGGTATTATTATACATGTATTGTATGTGCATGTATTTTGCCTACCAAGACATCTCAGGCAGGATATATGAAAAACTAATCAGAAACATCTCTTGAAAATTATTGTATAATTTCCTGAAACTGAAGTAAAGTTTTACAAAAATGAACTAATATCAACATGCAAGAATAAAAATAGTGGGTATGGGGCACAGGGTAACAATTGGGAATTTTCAAGCCATAATGTGCTATATTCTAAAATTAATTTAGTTAATTGTTTTTTCAAACCTTATTTTTCGGCATATTGATGTTTACACATGCCCCAGCTTACACTTGCAATCAAGTGTGTTTTATTGGGATGTGTTTGTAGGAGTAATTAATTTTGACAAAAGGTTGCCAGTACTTTTAATTATACTAAGCCGTGAATTCTCCCATAGAAGTCCATGTTAAGGTGGTACTACAACTCAGGGACAAGGAATCCAGTTACTTCACTGGAATTTCAGTGACTCAAGACAAGCGGTATGTTATTTATGATAAGAAAAGAGGTAGGCTACTGCTAAAATGTACCTCATTTCTTTATATAGTAATGAACCACTTGTCTTGAAGCACTGACATTTCAGTGAAGTAATTGAATTCCTTGCCCCTATAATATACATAACATTTGTTACCAGTGTGTAGTTATTTTTAAAGAAAAATGCAAAATTAGTCACAAAATTGATCAGGGGGTGTAGTACCACCTTAAACAGCCAAAATAGCCAATGGGGTTTCTTTCACTTTACTTCTTTATGACGTTATTTTGGATAAAGAAAACACGTCGGTACTTTTAGCCATCTACATGCTGATTTCTTAGTGTGCAATTTAGAAGGGCATTTCGTGATCCATAGCCCACTTTTCTCGAAAAAAGTTGAGATTTTTATACCACTGGAAATCTCTGGCTACATATTGTTTATGTACCAAAATTTCTTGCAGATTAATTCGTTCAGCAAAAATATCGTCAAATTTGAATTTCGTTCTGGTATACCAGAACTAAATTACAACAGTGGCCTACGGAGCAGTGTAATACACATAATCATGCATTACTCGCAAACGCAAAATCGGAATCAACTGAAATTTTGGGAGTAAGCTTTTTTCGTGGATATCTACGGAAAAATGTCATAAAAAGAGGATGCTAGGATCACGAAATCCTCCTTTAAGGTGATACTCGATATTTGATAATTACCTGCTGTTGTTATCCAATTAAGCTGCATCACTTACCATGTACAGCTTTAACATTGTTAGCTGGTTTTAATGAAATGTCATTGTTTCAATAATGCATAAATGTTGGAACAAACCCCGAGGCACTTTTTTCGTACATGTTGTGTATGCGAATGCGATGTACTAGTACATGTGGGGGTGTGTTTAAAGGAGTATTTCGTGATCCTAGCATCCTCTTTTTATGACATTTTTCAGTACATATCCACGAAAAAGCATATTCCCAAAATTTCAGTTGATTCCGATTTTGCGTTTGCGAGTTATGCATGATTATGTGTATTACACTGCTCCATAGACAATACGTTGTAACCAGAACGAAATTCAAATTTCGCGATATCTTTGCTAAACGAATTAATCTGCAAGAAATATATTGTACATAAACATTATGTAGCCAGAGTATTCCAGTGATACAAAAATTTCAACTTTTTTTGAGAAAAGTGGGGGTATGAGGCTGTGGATCACGAAATGCCCTTTTAAAGGCCCATTCAGTAAAAAATTTAAAATTGCCTAAAAGTGCAGGATAAGTCATATAAACATTGTCATTATGTATTTTTTGTAATGAAAAAACAATTGCAAAAAAACCAAAAAAAAAAGCCCCATTCACATACATGTAGGTTAGCTAATTTCTCTGCGTAAGTAGAGAAATTACAGATTCAAGTGAAATGTATTATTTATTTATAGTATAAATAAATAATAGCTAATATGCTCAATTCATTTTATTTCCCATATTCTTCAAATAAAGTAGGTAAACAATGCATGATAAATGATGCTTTAAATTGAATCACAATATGTATAATTGGTCTATATATCAATCGCTAAAGTGAATCCATTATCTCTTTGTTTCATCCTTAGCATTAAGCATTGACACCATTATTGATTTCATATAAAATGATTAATAAGATCAATATATCACATTCCACATCACCTAAATAACACGCCCTATTACATTTTGACTAATGCTGCAACAGCTGGCTGGGAACATCAAATTACTTACTGCTAAATGTGTTATAGTAATAGTTGCCTTATGTACAATTATATTTCGAAAGTTTTCCATATACATCCAAAAAGGTTTACAGAAAACATTTAAATGTCTAGTTATATAAAAGGAATATAATGGGTATATAAAACGTTTGATAGTATTCACAAATATTTATGAAAACTTGTTGCAAAATTGCAAATTGTTGGCAACATATTTTGCACATTTGTATGCCATATATATATATTCTACAAAAACATTCTGACAACATGAAAAATATGTTATCAGTGTTTTTACATACATTTTTTTGAAAACGTTTTCATGACTTTTATATAACCCTACATTATATGTTATTTAAAGGTTTGGCCAAAATGTTATTCCGAAAAACCCTTAGTCATCTTCATACCAACCGTCAATTCAAAATTGTTCAAACAACACTTTTACTTGAAGCAGCCATACATTATAGGTATGGTCATGAATGAATTTAAACAATATGTTTAGTTACGGTCAGATGATTCATAAGTAGGAAACAATGGATGATTATTTTAGATGAACAGTCAAGTAATTCTCACTTTCAAACATAATTGATATTCAATGCCTTATATCAGTGTATTAGTTTTGTGCATCAATAGTTTGTGTATAATACATGTTCACATGTACAAGTACTTTCATTATTAAAGGAAGGTGACCCGATATATTTGGAAAGTCAAATTCTTTTAGATTTACCTATAACATCAAATATCGTCCCTTTAAATCATTCATGCAAAATGTTTCTTGTAAATGTGAATTACCGACATTTATACAACGTGATACTGGTAGTCTCAGTGTTTTTATTAATTATAATCACCATGATCATGTAATATATTGATATCAAATGAAAGTCCCTATTTTTCTCATCAACATATTGAAATTATTAGTTCCAAATCGGTGTGTTTATGAAGGTATCAAAAAACTGTCGAATAGTCTCAAACGTAGTATACCACAGTTGAAGCTAATTCGACATTTTTTTATTTCTTCTTAAATCTACCGATTTGGAACGTCTAATTATTTAAATATGTTAATGAGGAAAAGATGAGCCTTCACCTAATACCAAAATATGCATTATGATGGATTAAAGTGGGCGATGAGGCTGTTAATCGGGTCAACCACCTTTAAAATTCGTATAAAGGCAATCGGAAATGCTATAAGACTCTTTACGGGATAGTTTTGTTAAGACTAATATTTACAAAAGCTACCTAATACATTAAAGAGGCATTGACTTAAGTTAACATTTAAATCTTTGACCTCCGCACAAGTTATAGACGTACCTCAAATTTTCGGTCAAACTTTAGTAAATAATGTATCGTCTACAATTCTGAATGAGACCACAGGTTTACTAAATTATGATATTTACCTTTTGTTTTAGGTCATTGACATCTTAAAAATATGTTTAATAATATATATAATTTATGTTCTAGTAAAATTTACTGGAATGTTATTCCTTTCAATCATTGTCTGGTCACAATATCAACCACTGACTGGTTACAATATTTAATGGAACTTTCTAGAAGTTTAGTATTGCAAATATGCGAGGACAATCCGACAGAGAATCCGACATTTTCTTTACTGCACAAAATTACATACACATACATGTACGTGTATCTATATCTGTCCATCTCACAAACCAAGGTTCTATAAACTGTAAATAATAATTTGTATTAAATGTACATACACTTTACATCGTTTTATACGAATTTATAATGAAAGTGATATAAAATAATGTTGGCAAATTTGCATGAGAATACTGTCTTGTAATGAATAAAGTATTAAAATACAATTGAAAGAGAAATGCTCGTAGTTTTTTTTTATTAAAAGAAGTGAACCTTTTTCCTTTCTATTATTGTAGTTACTAATAATATAGCCGGATTTGATCAAATGCAAACTCCACTTAGTCGCAGAACAATCTGAAGATTTGTGCCCAGATTGTTCAGGATCATGAGAAAATAAATCACTCGAGATTGGCATGTACATGCTGTTACTGTATTGATTTAAAGGCGGATGGGTCGATCACAAACCTCACCTCATCCCGATTCCCCTCATCAAATTGGGAAGTTTTGTATCAGTGGACAGTGGTAAGCCCATCATGTTTATCATTGACTAGTGTACTTCGGTTATATATATATAAATGCGCTTTTATAAACACGCACGTGACCACCTCCGCGCTGCCATAACAGCTTATAGACAGTAAGTCTCGAAGTGACCTTCTACATAGCGAGTGGTCTTTCTATACATTTGAATGCAAAGGCGGAACAACATGAGACTGCTGTGCAGCAAAATTGTCTATTTTGTTCAACTTTGTGATTATATTGCAAACGTTTCCGTCGTTAAATATGTTTTCAAACTGTTGTTTTTGATAACATATTATTATTTGGTCACGCTTGCTGGTCTTGGTATGTCGTACCCATGGGTCACGTGCGGTATATATTTATAAAAGCGCATTTATAGATATAACCGAAGTACACTGTTGACCATGTAGGGCTGAAAGATGTTTTGTTTGCATTTTTAAAACCAAAACGTGTCACACAGTATTCTATGGTGCCTTCATATCACCTGTTTGTGGCTTCCACGTCAAATAAGATTGAAATATCGCCACAAAATGTTAAAGGCTAGGAGGGGGAGTGGGATTCAATGTCATTCAACCAAGGTGGGATCAGCATGAAATCGGAACATCATCCTTTAAGTATTAGAAACAAGAACAAAGAAACAAATTAACATTTCCGTGATTTAGTGATATAATAGGCTTTTGTGTAGTTGGGCGAGGAGTGCGTTAAGGATGTCCACTGCCACCGGTGCTCTTCTCAATATATGTAGTGATGGTGGTGACCCGGGGGGGGGGGCACTTCAATATGAAATGGATATATAGGGGTAAGGGGCATTCGGTGAGAGCAAAATGTAACAAATATGGGGTCACTGGGTGAGAGCATGATTTGGCATTCGGTGAGAGCAAAATGTAAAAAATATTGGGTCATTGGGTGCGAACATGACCTTTTTTTTTAAATGAAACCTCGAACATCAAATTTCTAGTTCTAAATGGCTTCAAATTTCTTTTTTTTTTTCAAAATAAGTAACAAAATCAGTGATAAACTATGAAAGTTGCTATTCAAATTGAAAAATAAGGGTCTTTGGGAGACAGATCAAATGGAAAAATAGGGGTTTTTCGGGTGACAGAGCATGTGTTCGTAAAAAAAATATGTGGTCTTTGGGTGACAGCGACGCTGAAAAAGGGGGTCTTAACAGCTCTACATACGCGTCTCCTCCAAAGTGGGAGTGCCCCCTGGGTGTGGTGATGAGAAAGACAATGGAAGAAGAAGAGGGTATACCTGTTGGAGAGGAGTTATTAAAGGATGTGGGATTGCAAAAGACCAAGCATGTACAGTACCGGAGCAGGCCTACGAAGATTGATGGACAGTTTGAATGAAAATACTACGATACAAGAATTCACATAATAGTCCAGTCAAAGTGGGTTTTGACTCACCACTAATTGCAACAGAATTTTTTTCACTGCTATGAATGTTAGAGATGCCCCCTGAACAACATACAAAAAGTATACTAAAATATACTTGGTGGAAATGTAGTTTTTGGCGGGAAAAGGTCATACAGGGGACAAATTTCAAAATCGCTCCAATCATTTAAAAAAACTATACCAAATTATTCCTCTAGTCATAAGGATTCAGAAAAAATATAGTTCGCCATATCTGTGATGTACGGTTCTTGAGTTATAACCGAAAAGGTCAAAGGTCAAATATGATGTTCAAGGGACATCTCTAAAATGTATAAAAGTGAAAAAAGTTCTGTTGCAATTAGTGGTGGGTGACACCACTAATTTGTTTAGACTGACTGGACTATAAAGAAGACTAAAAGTGATGAAGATAATAAGAAAATAGAGCCATAATGTAAACATCATCATAGATGGCCAGAAGGCGGAGCAGGACAAGCAGTTCAAATACGTGGGTAATTTGCTTATAGAGGATGGACGGAGATAAGAGCAATAATTGTCATGGTTAATGAGGCATCTAATAAAAACAAAGTTCTGCTTACCAAAAGCTAGGCCATGAAGAAGAGAATGGCAAAGTCGGTAGTTAAGAAATGTGATGAGACAAGAAGCTTTTGAAATGTTGGTGTGGAGAATATTTCAAAAAGCAAACATGTTAAAGACAAAGAAAAATGAGGTAGTGTTAAATGTTGTGGGAAACGAGTGATCAATAATAAGTAACATCGGGAGCAGAAAGAAGAATTGGACTGCACATATTGATGACTTATGAGAGATGTGATAGAAGCAAGGATGGAAGGGAATAGACCAAGAGATTGAAGAAAAATGGGACATGCTTGATGAACTAAAGGACATGAGGAGCTAAAACGAAGAGCAAAAGTTAGAGGAGAATGTCGTAGATGTGAGCCGCGGAATAAAAATCAACACAATGCACGCGCTCGAAATTGCTATGCGTGGTCAAGTTTGCTTGCCCGCGATGGGCCCCTGCCGACTATCCCAAGTGGCAGTACAATGCGCGTTTTATTCAATTGTTAATTTGAAACGCATGGAGAGATGAGAATGAGGCGCCGCTGTGTAGCCGTGGGAAACACCAAATATACAAGATATTGAGTTGAACCATTTTTACAAACAGAAACAAATCAGCAGAACTCAAGTGACACTTTTGTTTCCCTCTCTTTTTAAAAATTTTTATGAACAAAGTCATTATTATGTTTAAACTGTTTTAATAAAATCTGAAAACATTATGCTTCCGCGAATCTTTTTTAAAAGTGTGTTTTAAATTGTATGTACCACGCTGTCTTAAATGGTAGAAAGCAACTTGTTAATACCCATTTAAAATTTGATACAGTTCTAGAGCGCGACTATTATGGTTTTAATTTGGCTAGCATGTAAGGCTTTTCGCCAGCCCATTCGGGGCTGGTACCTGTTTCAGGTTTGGGGTCAGTTTACTCCAGAGATTATATTTTAGTGGTATTGGAATGATTTTTTTTTTTTTTTTACTTTTTGTGGTTAAATTTTTTAAAAATATTTTAATTCGATTTGTTAGGAAAAGTAAGTATGTTTTGCCGTTTCAACGAACGAAAACGAGTGAGTATTACCAAAGTTATGTTTGAACTAATTAATTATGACTTTAAAAGTTTAAAGGCCTAAATGTAACAATAATAGTTAATATATATAGCATCATATGGTCAGCAGAAGAAAATCTGACATCACCTATGATGTCATATCAGTGTCCTTGACCGGGGTCCTTACTCCTTGACCACTGAACAGCGTGATATCATGTTGATAACAGATCTATAGAATCAAAATCTTCATCATATCCCCAGATCATATCACAGATTCTCAACAATCTGTGATCATATGGACCATATTGATGTGAAAGTAGTTATCTATCATATCCTGTGTCGTTTTATGGATAAAAATGACTCAAAATGTTATTGATGAAATGGTTGCTATCATAAACATTAGTTTTGTCTTTTCAACGGGAAAAATCCGATGCAAAATAAAGTTTTTAGGGCCTAGCTATAATATGGGCATAATTTATGCATATAGTATTGAACAATGTACCCCATTTGACATGCACTTATAGATAAATAAATTGTCTTACTTTATTAATTTAATAACTTCTTTATTATAAATAAAATGACACATAACTATTTGATTCATAAAATTACATTCAACAAAATGATTGAAGAGAAAACACACAAGGCACTAGTCAGACTGTTATAGAATGGAGTATGTAAGATGCCATGTCCATAGCTTCGCAGGAGTTTCCGACTAGCAATCAACATGATCAGCACATTCAGAAAAACACAGTTTAAGAGTGAAGATTGTAGTGAGTAACCAGTCCTTTATAAATGTGCTGGCCACTATCTATTATAATATAGTAGGCTTAAACTATACATTGCGAATTAATTAAGTTATTTTAAAATAAAATGTACATGTAAGTTAACTCAAACCGGCAGTGTATATATCGAAAGCAGTGAAATCGGACATTCCTAAGCGAAGATATTGAGTTCGTAAGTTCTGGTATTACAAAATTGGAAATTGAGATATCGTGGGTAAAAAGCTGAAAAGACAAAAAAAAAACAACGACAACAACAACAACAACAACAACAAAACAAACAGACCAGAACAATTTGGAGTACATGTAATGAATTAAAAGAGTTGACATGAGATTAGGAATTAATGTTTTCTGCTGTTTCAGTGTGCATGTTCTCATCGTTGATGGTTTGGTGGACTGTCATGTAGATGTAAGCGTGATCCTAAAAATGCCTTTCACATTGACCAAAACTAATTACAAGACCTCTTCTACATTGAGGCTGGCTTTCCCTTTTAAAGGAATTTTTATTAATCTTTAACCTGTACTTAATTTAAAATGCTTTTCTCCGTTATTACAAACAAGTTGCTTTCTGGCATTGTTCCTTTCGATGTGCTAAACCTTGAATCTCATCATTCATCCATACATTTCAATTAACAATTGAATAGACCGCGCATTGCACCGGCACTTTGGGATAGTCGACAGGAGCCCGTCGAGGGCAAACAAACTTGACCACGCGTGCATTTCGACCGCGTGCATTGTTTTGATTTCCAACTTTTAAAAATGAACCAACTTTCATATACTGGTATTAATCTTTGTCAATTTAGAGTGTTTGGTAACAAACAGGTAGCAGGTTTTGGTGTAGGACAGTTTACATAATTGCGGACCTTCTTTGCTTGAGGTGTTTAATTGGGTTAGTTCTGTGACTACACTCAAAAAGTACTTTAAGATGGAATAGTATCAAGTGTCCGGCACTTAAACATTTTAATGTTAAAATTGTTGACCTCAAATGACATGAAGGTTAAAACTGTGTCATCTTTGGAATGTATATATGCATTATTTTACAGACCAGAAAGACTTATCTCAGTGTTTGACCAAATTGAGTTCGGACCAGAAAGCTGTAACTCAGAGTTGAGGCTTTCTGGCTAACTACAATTGTCTATAAAATGTGCTTAATTGTGCTATATCTGCATTATAAAGTTTGATTGGTTATAGCTTTTTGATTGGAAGAATCTGTGGGTGCTGGTGATTATATTGGTACCAAAATCTCAAAATGGCCAGAAAGTGAGTTAAGGCTTCCTGGTTCTGAACCCTCGATATCAAAGTTGTAGCGTTTAATAATCATGCACATGGGATGGAAATAACACCCTTTATTGGGATCTCCTTTTATATAGAACCCATACCATTCCTCTTCTGTGTCAGCTTTATTTGTCTCAATATTTGAGTGCAAACACCGCCCCTGTTTCCCTCTCACCCGCGCCTTAACAATATAGAAATCAAAACTAGAAACCAAAATCAATCTGATCATGGTTAGGTGGAACTGAAAACATGAAAATAGTCCAATTGTCTGCTCTACAATTTGCCTTACACTCACTGACATCCCTGAATAATACAGGAACATACGCATAACGTACAGGGGCTGGGTACCAGCAATTGAGAGTTACCCGGTAGTTGTTAAGAACTAAAAACCTTGTTTACCAGTGGTCTAGAACTTGTTTACACACTGTCCATAGCATTACCAAATAGGTCATGGTCAATAGGGTACGTTGCGTGGTGGGAAGGGGACGACCTTTAAAGAAAAAATTGACCACCTTTGAATTTTTACCCATGTGTGACCCTTCAATGCCAACTTTGAGGACTTTTGACCACTTTCAAGAAAGTACCCATAAAACAAAAGATTCGCGAGCAGCACTCCCGAATTAATCAAGAACCATGCTCAAACTTCTCGAGCTCTCTTATCTGTGTTATGTAGAGTCGGAAAAGTAATATGTTACTTTTTGAGTGTCACCATTGGCCCTAACTAATTATGGCCTACGTTTGTACATAATATCACTGCATATCAGATGAACAAAATAAAAAAAAGCTCTTTCAAATCAACATAATGAATAATAGAGATTGTTGCCGTCGCCACCTATGAAGTTTTTCGAAGATTTTGCTAACTTTTTTCTGGTGGTGGCGCTATATTGCAATCAATTATTTAATTTTTGTAAATTATTTGAAGAGCGTAATCCCCAATCGCATGAAATTCAACAATGAGTGAATAATATAATAGGGGTGGTCGGATTTAAATTTGTCTGTTCAGCCTTTTTACTAGTGCAATTTCGACGAAAAATCCCATCTTATTCTGCCATGATGATGATGATATGATATATTGAAATCATTTCTTCATAGACTTTCCCAATCTAACAATAGTTATATTCAAATAGCGCTTTCACCCCTGATGAAGCACCATCTGAAGATCAAATTTGGCATTTAATCTTTAAAATATACCTACACTTTGTAACACTGTTAAAGGAAAATAAATGATTGTTTTCCTTGGGCTTGCAGTAACAATAACAAGAACGACAGTCATTGTCAATATTGAGCCCTACACCACTCTTCGTCATATATAAATTCTCCCAGCCACATTTCCCTAACATAATATGAAATTAAAAAAAAAGGAAATTTAGTTTGGCAGAGGTGGGGGTCGAACCCACGCTGCACTGTGCCGCTATCATGTATACAGTATCGACATATTACCAGCGCCCCCCTCGGCCACCTGACTTGTTGGTGTCATCTTGAAAAATTGAACATATAATCGCAACTTCATTACTTCAACATACCACGTGACAAGCAAAGACAGAAAACGTACCATATTTTGGAATTTTATCTGCTTAAAAACATACAGTATTTTCCTTATCCTTGTCTTAGTGCACTATTATAATCTACAATTAATAATTAATGAGTAATACAATTATTTATATTTTGCTTGGGTGACCATTTATGTTTTGTACACTATGCTTATAATGTATTAAAATCATTTAAATTATATTATGTGATTTCATATTATCTGCTTAAAACTGAAACTAAATATGCCCTAATGTTCCGCCGCAAATAATTTTATGTATTATATCTTAGGGTTTCTGAATATGTCACATTTGGTGTGTAATTATTAAATTGAACGAGTTTTCTCTGTGCAAACTAAGAACCCGCCATGTTTGTAGTTGGTTACTGTATATAGAGTTGAGTTATGAACGTTTGGAGCACCCTGTATAATCGGAGTGCACTATTTTTAGTACACTAGTGCATACATTACGCATTCTTTCAAATATATATTTTAGGCAATTATTCATACAGCAGCGAATCCCTTTTTGCACTTGACACATAATAAACAGCCAAAGAGTGGGATTTCCCAATTCTTTTAATATAGATGCATTACCTTATTTAGCCGAAGTGCGATTCGGATCAAAATACATGAAATAACGATTTAACGTGTACTTTTCCTGTTCACCGGGGGACCCCAGCATACACGAATAATTGATTCCGCGGCCACTGAGATCCTGGACTGCGATACGTCAGAATCATTTCGCTTAAAACAAGAGCGCAGATACTCTCAACACTTATATTGTAAGTATCCCTAACAGCGCACCATTACACCTGAGTGGGGTGAAGCAAGCGAGATATAGTGCCTTGGTCAAGTACATACTACACATTGGCGTTGACGGGATTCGAACCCACAACCACGAATACGAGTAGAAACGTAAAACCTTTACCGCTGCACCACTACACCGTGTCCTTATAATCACCGGATCACCAGGGAGTGGCAATACATCTGAAGTACCCCATGATTGTACCTGAATCAGAATAGCTGTTGACAGTCGGACAGCTCTAAAGGTTAGTTGTTATTTTTTTTTTGCATCTGAATTTATTATTTTAGGATACTTTAAAATTAATCATTTTCGTACATGCATAATTTGGGTAAAGATTTAGTAATTTTGCTTACCATAATAATAATGTTGTGTTTATTTTTTGATTTGCATTGAATTACTTTAAAATCGTTGTATAGTTCCGTCTAAAACCGTTGTATATATATAGTTCCGTCATGGCCATGCATATAGAAAGCGGAAATCTAACAAATCTGTTTTTTTTTTCAAAGCTTGACATAAACGTACTAAATTGCATTGCTGCGGTACCCATTGTTCCATCAACATTTAGGTTGCGAATTTATACTTCCTCATTTAATATTTCAGTTGTAATATAAACTTACATATTTATATTATTTATTTTGTTTTTTCGTTACTTCTACCAAGACTTTGCTTCTTCAAAGTCGAGTTAATTTGTGACCTTTTGTGGCTCAGTGTGTTGATAATCTTCGAGTTTCGAGTATCAAATTTCGAGTTTCGAGGTTTTGTGGTGTACATGGTTAGTGTGAACGTACATAACTCATTAACAACAATAAATCAAGCAAGTTTTTAACATATATGATTTGTAGAATGCACTTTTGGAAGTGTTATTTTTCAATAATATGTTGATTTAGATAATGTAAATCGTTTTTTGGCTGCTTCAACCAACAATAACTAGTCTACCCTTTAGCTGGGTAGTTCCTGAACGATCACCATCTTTATTTTTTGTTGTTAATACACAACACTGGGCGAAGATGTCCTTATCAAATTATTGTTAAAAGTTTTAAGAACTAAGAACTTACATTGATTGGTTTATTCTGGTTTATTATTGGTTTATTATTGGTTTATTATTTTATTTTATTCTTACAAGCATTAGGTTATTCGTCATCCCCCCACTTTTACATTATAATGCAGTTCATCATCTACAAAAAGAATGATCGACCCCGTTGTGGTCAGGGGTATTTACTTAAGTATAAGTTTCAGCGGCACGGTAGGTTTCCAAAGCAGGTGCACATTATTACCCATTCGGATAATTCTGGAAAAAAACAAACAAACAAAAAAAAAAAAAAAAAAAAAAAGCAAACAATAGTGGTGTAGTAAAAATATATACTTCATTTCAAATTAAAAGGTTGCTAATTTTCCAATGACAGGTAAAGTAGGATTTTCACCCGTACATTCATATTCAAAGTAAATTAGACTTGCCATGGACCCCAGTAGTGGACAAGATGGCAAGAACAGCCAGCCAAAGTCTCGGTCTCCTTCGTTGTGCGACCCATACCTTGTTGCTTCTCAGAGAGCAACGATATACAAGACCATGATTCGACCCAAGATGGAATATGCCAGCACTGCATGGATGGGTGCTCCACCCACTTCTCTAAACTTGATGCTATACAGAGAAGAGCGGTACGCATCATTGGCATCTCAGAAGCAGATGGAAAGAACCATCAAATACAGCACCTGAGATATAGAAGAGCAGCGGTAGCCATCACTCTATTTCATCGGATGTTCTATGGCGAAGCTCTAGAACTCCTTCAACATCTGTTACCAGATCGTATGATTATTAATCCTCGTCTGCGGCGCTCTCAGATCCCACGACCAAGCTGTCAAAATCTCAAGATCCAACCTGGACAGCCACCATAGATCTTTCCTTCCATCCTCAGCTCACCTTTAGAATGCTCTACCTGGTCCAATTACCTCTAACCAGAATCGGCTAAGCTTCAAACGGGAGGTTAACAACTATCTTGGCGCCAACCCATCAGCGCTATCTTACCGATAGCAGCTGTTAATGCCTTGCATAGTTCAGACATAAAAAAACAAAGAACTTTGACATTTAAATATATTGCCAATGAAATAGTTCTACCATTCATTCCACGCGTTTGAATAATTTGAATAAACTCTAAAAACAACCTTTGTTAACAAAGAAGGCAATTTGAAGAAATTTATAGCTCTCTATGTAAGGCCAAAAAAAATGTTGTGTTGCCCTCAATTAAAAAAAAAAAAAAATGATAATGACGATTTTTACAGGTATGTTAAAACTAATATTTTATTAAGACTAGTCTTAGATTGAGTATCTGCCAAGTATCCAGTAGTCAAAATTGACAAATGTCCCTAATGGAAGAAGCATTATTTAATTTTGTGCGGACTTTTGAAAATTGAAGGTTAAAAAAAAAAAAAAAAATCCGACTGACCTACCCCCAATTGTTCCCACTTGAGGGCACCATAAGAATTTTTTGGTCTTGGTGAATTGAAAAAAAAAAACTACACACACAATACAATAGGTTTATTCCTCG